>NC_069085.1:17649239-17951420 GCF_947172395.1 Bicyclus anynana
ATTAAATTCTTTATGATTAATAGAGTAGTTAACATTGAAGTGAACATTTCAGGAGCAGATCTTCAACCCGCTGCTGGAGGTGGTGAACAACTGCCTGCAGTCGCCGCTGGCCAACCACACGCTCAAGCGAACGTTCGGCTCCACGCTCGACGCACTCAATGGGCCGGAGATCAAGTATGATTTGAACGTCTATATATCTTAAACCATTCACATCAAAACATCATGAATTACAAGTCTTCTATCAAGCTTTAAACTTTAAGGATTTGATGGGGATAGATCTCCATCAATTCCTTAAAGTTATACTACTCACGAGTCTTTTCTCAAGCTTCTATCCCAATCATTGCTTAAAGACATATTACTGACAAGTCTTCTCTCAAGGTTCTATCCTCATCATATTCTTAAAGATGACTACTCACAAGTCTTCTCTGTAGCTTCTATCGCCATCATTCATTAAAGATATATTACTGACAAGTCTTCTCTTGAGGTGCTATCCCCATCATTCCTTAAAGACATGTTACTGTTACTGACAAGTTTTCTCTTAAGGTTCTATCCCCATCATTCCTTGAAGACATATGACTGACGACTTGTCAGTAATTTAAGGTTCTATCCCAATCATTCCTTAAAGACATATTACTGTTACTGACAAGTCTTTTCTTAAGGTTCTATCCCCATCATTCCTTAAAGACATATTACTGACAAGTTTTTCATTCTTATGCTTCATCATATTAGGTAGCTTAAACCTTTTGCAACCTCTGAAACATTTTGAAAGTTCTCATTTGTTTTTTGCGCCCAATCTGGACTGTTGACTTTTAAACATAATATAAACATTTAAAACGTTTGTTCTACAGGAATCTTCCCGCACCACCTCAAAAGATGGCGAAGTTAGACGAGCCGACTATGGAAATTCCAGACGTACTGCAGGGAGAAATAGCCAGGCTGGACTCGAGGTTTAAAGTAAGAAAGATATATAAATTGTTCACTTATCTTTTAACTTTATTTTAATTTGCCGTGTTGATCCAATTGTTAAGGGACTATTGAGGAAGGCATTGATGAAGTGTGATAAGAGATGAAGGGGAGTAGTCTACAATCAAGTTCACTATATGTATTTGTTGTTATGTTAGTAATCGTTATAGCAACAAACATATATACGTTCAGGATGAACGTATATATGTTTGTTATTTTCATGTTATTTTCATATGTTTGTTATTTTCATGTATTGTCTTTCCATGTGTCATACACGAAACATGGAAAGAAGTTCTTTATAACCCTAATAAAAGGAAAAGGCCTGCAAACAGCGGCCCATCAAGATAGGCTGATGCACTTTATGACATCAATTAGTATAACTGCTTTGACATTAACTAGTATTTTAGAATTTAAACTATCGGAGTATTATTCATATTATATTTATATTAATTTATTATAAAACACGGCTAAAACTCACGTGATACAACGTCGGAGTATGCCCGACTAGTTTCGATCCCAAAGCGTTTGTTGCAACGCAGCACAATCTAAACGCGCGGCCGCTCGCAGCGCGCGTTGAGAGCGGTTGAGGGGTGGGGAGTGAAGGTTCCTTTACACTCTCTGATGGTTCCTGGATGTCATCTTGATTGGACCCGTCTTCTTGTAAACAAACCGAACTAGTGTTAGTTCGGTTGCCAACCTTGCTCCAAGTTTTTTATTTGCGACATCGAATTCGTTTTGACACGCTGACGACAGCACCCACCCGTGATCACGATTAAAATTCGGGTAATTATAAACCCTGGGCACTTGCACCCTTAGCCGATCGTAGCACACTCCTAACTAGTGCAAGTGAACGAAACTATGTCAAATCTTCGTTGGAGATAGTGGCTATTAGGGACGATGACAGTTTTTAAAATTGTATATAAATTAAGAGTATGCTAATAGTAAAGCAATTTTGTAAAAGTAAGAGGGTATCTGGGATCATTACTTTCGTAGCTACAGGGATTAAATGGGTCAGATTTTTGGCACTGCCACGGATCCCTGAAAAACGCCCCATACAAAATGGTACGAATTAGTGACGTCATAATGATCGTTAGATTTGTATGGGCGTTCAAACAAAATTACTAATATCTTTCTTTGTGCATTTATGTTTATAGTTCACATATAATAAAATTTTTCATTTAATGGAACTGTATGAAAATTAGTTAACATTGACCCTAATTACACGAATTTATTATGAAAATCAATATATTCAAACCTAGTCATCATCAACATTAAACTAGTATTGTTGATTGGTGTAACTGCTGGCACTAAGCAGTACTGATCGGTACGATTGCGCGCGGCAGGTGTCGCTGGAGACGATGCAGCTGTCGGGCGGCGCGGGCGCCATCTCGCTGATCGCGCAACTGGACGACGTGCGGCTGCCGTGCGTGCCCGCCGTGCACGTGTCGGTGCCGCGCGACTACCCCGCCGCCGCGCCCGCGCGCCTGCGCCCGCGCCCCGCCGCCGCGCGCGCCGGCCCCGCCGATTGCTTCCTAGCGCGCGTCGAGAGCGCCATGGACGCGCGCTGCGCCAGGTACGTGCGCTCGACTACCCCGCCGCCGCGCGGATGACTTGAGTTCATTTCTTTGTTAGGCAGCGTGAACACCGTCACGCTGCCTAACAAAAAAATTGTTGTATTTATTGATAATGATTTTTATGTTGTTATTACTGATCATGAATTGTTTAGTGTGGGCATGAAGAACATGTCCGGCAGGAGAGGTGAGAATTGATGGATTCTAAAGGGATCACTTAAACCTACCCCGAGGTCACAAGTCCTGGGACCCGCTCGAGGTGTTTCCTCTACCACAAAAAGATGGTATACAATCACTTGCTGCTACCCGTCCCGTCATAATATTAGTGTGCTTTGCAGTATGAAGTTTCATACAAAGATACATTTCCGAGCTTATACATATGCTATGATCTTTATCAAGCGAAAATATATTATAGCAACTGAAAATCTCACAGTGTGTAGAAAGTTGGTGCCAGTTTTAACTGTAGGTATCAACTGTTCAGATAAAACTGCAGGTCTATACCCGAGTAAGACGTTGAATAATAATAATAATCATTATCATCATTATCAACCCATATACGGCTCACTGCTAAGCTCATGTCTCCTCGTAGAAAGAGAGGGGTTAGGCCAATAGTCCACCACGCTGGCCCTATGCGGATTGCCAGACTTCACACACGCAGAGAATTTAGAAAATTCTCTGGTATGGTAGGTTTCCTCACGATGTTTTTCCTTCACCGTTTGAGACACGTAATATTTATTAGATAGAAGCAGGCGTTACTTTGCGGAAGTTCATCATGAATATGTAATGATTTATTTATTTTGCTATCATCCGCGAATAAACGACGAACCCATGCGACAACGTCACCGAGATGGAGGAGTCTCAGGAGAGACTCAGGAGATGTTGCCTCTACAACTTTGCAATTGCACGATTGATTGACAATGATTACGTAAATGACAAAATTGCTTGGAAATGAAATGTATTACATGACAGGCTACTTATATACCTATTGTTAAATGGTGATAAACTAAAAAAGGGTAAACCTGGCTGAGTTTGTTGTGGGCTCTTCTCGGACCAAGGCGCGTTTTAAGTTTTCGAATAATTATTATCACCATTATCTAAGTTTAATATTGTTACCTGACGTTTCGAAAGAGCTTGTAAACTAAGCCTATTTGAAATAAATGAATTTTGACTTTGACTTTTTGACTTGACTCGTTGTAGAGTCAACATCTCCAGAGGATGCTCCGGTTTCCGGTGAAACGTACGTAGAGAGTATTTTGTCGGACCTGGGTGAGGTTGTCGCATGGGTTCGTCGGTTTTTCGACATATTCGATTCGATATTTAATTTCTTAAAATGCACATAACTGATAAGATGGATATATCATATGGTTGCTCAGACCAATTATAGAAGGACCTGTATCGCACTCATAGTCACAACCAAAAATTGTCTGTCATTATCTGAGGAAAACGAGCTTAGATTTGGTATATATCTTATACTAAACTAGAAGTTTTTGTCCATTTTTCACACTATTCAACTACACAAAAAGGTGTTTTTACGGAGCACTTTAATCGACGAACACGATTACAACTATTTAACGTCGATTCTATAGAGACAGCTTTTATAATCGCATTAGATCATTGATCATGTACTTTGACAGAAAAGTAACACCTAGCGAGGCAGTATACAATAGTTGGTCTGAGTATGGTTGGAATAACCATGAACGGCATTCCAGGTTGCCGAAGAGCTGCTCGGTGGGCCAGCTGCTGGACGCGTGGGAGATGAGCGTGCGGCAAGCGTGCGCGCCCGCGCCCGTCGCCTACACGCCCGTGCCCGCGCTCGGCCTCTAGACCACGCGCAGATAAGTGGCGCTGGATAACTTGCTATATCGGTTGAGTTGTTTTTGAGTTAAATTCAATTTTCGGCTGGTGGGAGGCTTTAGCCGTGACTAGTTACCTACCGACAATGACGTACCGCCAAGCGATTTAGCGTTCCGGTATGATGTCGTGTAGAAACCGAAAGGGGTGTGGATTTCATCCTACTTCTAACAAGTTAGCCCGCTACCATCTTACGTGATCCATACCATCCATTATCATGAATGTATCATCACTTACCATCTGGTGAGATTGTCGTCAAGGGCTAACTTGTTAAGAATAAAAAAAAAGTGTCGCTGAATAAGTTTTAAAATCGGACGAGTAGTTTTTTGAGTTAAATTGTAACAAAGTAACAAACAACCCCGTCTAGGAACGCCCGAAAGAAGCAAAGCTTTATAGGCGTTTCAGCAGCAGGTAAAGTCCTTTTCATGAAAGAAATCCCTCAAACGCTTTTCTTTCTTTTTTTCATTTGAGTAATAACTCCCTGCGGAACCACTACGGCGACACCGGGGGGTGGGGGAGGGGGTGGGGTGCGAGCGCAGAAGCATCGTCTGGTACACGACGGCTGAAAAAAAGACAGGGCGTCTCCTATGAGACTCGGGCCTCGGCTTAGAGGGTCATTCGGGAGGGTGCAACCGTGACCTGAGTATCAGTCCGGACGCCTTCGAGATCGTGAGTTACCACGTCCACGTGACGTTAGATATCGACCTCGTCTTCGCCGGCGAAGACGCTGTGTAGCTTGTGATTGTGTTGCCTGGGAAGCGTTGTCGGTCGTCATATCATCGTCTGGGTCGTAGAGGACGTTTTTGGGACGTCCCTGCTTGGAGTTAGCGTTAAGATTGGGAGTGTAGTTGCAAGCCTCAACCACTAGTTGGTTGGGATCGATGGCAGCTCTGTCAAAATAGTTTTTAGAGAGCTGTTTCATGTATTTAGCTATTGTCGGTAAGTGTATATCTCTATGGAGATCGTTATTGCGTATAAACCACGGTGATTTGGCGCAGAAAACGATTTGCAAGGTTTGAAGCGGCCTGAGGGTCGCTTTGGGACAAACACTACACTAGCTAAGGTTAAGATCGGACGGATCGTGGTTTTGTAAAGCGTTAGCTTTGAGCGGGGGGTCCCCCAAACGCAGCGCTAAAGTTTTAATTGCGCTCATTGTCATTTGGTAATGGCGGTCTTATTGTCATTTGTGTAAGGCGCTGTCAATTTTAGTTCACGTTTTAGCCGTGGGACTTCATTCATGAAAAGGACTCTACTGTGCGCACCGAATTTGCCACTCTGTATATTTCATGTTATTATCCAATAAATTATTAAATTATAAGTATATTTATAATTTATATTTTTATTGAGTTTGTTGTGGGATCTTCTCGGACCAAGGCACGTTTGGAACCCGCGTAACTTTAATTTTAAGTTTTCGACTAATTATTATCACCATTATCGTATATTATAACCTGACGTTTCGAAAATGCTTGTAAACTAAGTCTAATTGAGATAAATGAATATTGATATTGATATTAATTAAACAGACAGACAGACAGTCTGTCTGTTTAAATGTTAATGTCGCAACTACTCAACAGATTTATTATGCAGCGGAGAAAGTCGCGAGCGTCCGCTAGTATGTAACATTCGACGTACAAAAATAAAAACGAGAGTTATACTAATATAGTCTTTAGTATGAAAGAGTAAGGTCGTATTTGTAATGTCTCGATAATTTAAAACGTAATTTGTAAGGAAATGTAATTTATTATGAAGTTTCGTTCGAAAATACGACCATTTTAAAATTTGTAAATAAGAGAATGATTTATAATGTTAAAGGCCAGTTTCACCAACTTAAGTTTTGTCACTTACTAGGGTTTAAGATCCGGTATTAGAAATTACGCCCTCATCTGTTATTCTTTAGTGACATGAGTAAATGATTGACATTTTTCATACTAAATCTAGGAGACCGTGAACTAGATAAAAGGCAACTTATTACAGTAAAATGAAGCATAAAGTAAGCCTTCATTTGATATATTAGACTACTAAATAATTGATGATTGTATTTATATAACATTAATGAATTGTTTATATCTGGCAACCTTACAGTTGCAGTGTGAAAGCAAGCAACCGTTACTTTTCAATTTTCGGTATATTCTATTAATTTTTTTTAAATTAATCATTGAGGGTAGGAGATTAAAGAAATAAATATATATATATATATATATATATATATATATATATATATATATATATATATATATATATATATATCATTTAATACTGTACGGTCGCTATTTAACTAGGCAACCTATGTGCAGTTTGTCAATGTAATTATTTTCTCATCTGAGTTAAGAACAGATGAGGGATTTTTTATGCCGGATCTCTCACTATATAAATGTCAAATGACAAATACAATACATGTAAATAAGATATCCGACATTTGAAGGTGGTGAAACTGACCCTTACTCTAGGGTAATTTAGATTAATTAAGAATTTTGGTAATATCTATCAATTATATAATTATTGAGTTGTTTTAAATGTTATTTTTTTAAATGTTTTGTATTTTCAATACATTGTTTTTACGTCACACTGAATAGTTTATAATACATATTTTTACGTTTCTACTTTACTATTACAATATTTAATAAAGTATTCATACGTAAATGTTTTGAATGCAGTTTAGTTATAAATATTTTTAATTTATAGATTTCACAAAGAGAATGTGAGGTGTTACTATAAGTTATTTCATATAAATAGGATAAGCTAACAAAGCAATATTGTTACATTAATCAAGTTTTTCAGATATATTTTTTTACATTGCAATACATTTGCTGTTCCATGACAGTTTTGCTGTTCCATGACATTGTTACTAATAACTCTGCAATTTTTTGCAGTTTGTTTTTGATATTTATAAGGCTGACCGCATACATTCGTTTTCCGTATTCGTTTTCCTAATTCGTAATTTCGATTTGGAATTCCGTGAGACTACCGCAGGCTTCAAGTTTGTCTTCATTCGGAATTTCGGAATGTTTATTTTCACAAAGGTTCGCATTCGTTACGTGCACGCATAATTTTATCCGTTCGGAAAAAACGTACATTTTTGTCATTAAATGTATTCCAACGAATTGACAACCTCCTCCTTTATTGAATTCGGTTAAAAAAATATGGTAATTTTATATTCACGATACATTATATCCATATATATTTTCATTGTATACCAATATAATATAAAATACATTCAAATGCGAAGCGTTAGTGACAATCAAAATATACCAGTTAATAAACACAAAAATTCGAAACCGAAAAAATCACCTAAAAAATAGAAAAAGCATAAAAACAAAGTATCCGAAAAAAAAAGTTTGTTTGTGATATTAATCTGTGATAACACACAAAATTCAACAGATTATCATGTGAATAGTTATAATTTATGTAAGAATAATTTATATTGTTTGTAAGGTAGTTGTGTAAGGTATGTAAGTTAATGAATAAAATGATTCTGGTAATCATTTAAGTGATGATTTTTTCCTAGTTCCAAAAATGGTCCTTAGTTTTTAAATTGTTGGTAATAGCGTAATAATAAACAACAATATGAAATTCCAAAGATTACTGATAAAAATAGGCTATGGATGACTATTACCTGTGCTGTGGTATTTACTATACTAAACGATAGGTCTATGATCCATAGACTATTTTTTTAATCTGTAGATTTGTTGTCTTTAACACCATATTACACTTTTTCATGTTGGGCATTTTTTTTTATTTTTATAATTTACGTCTCGATCTCCGGTTAGCGAAAATGTTTGAGAGAATCAAATTAATCTTATAATGAATTTAGTCCTAACGGTCTCTTGAGCATTTTTTGCTATTGACTAATTTTTATAGTTAGAAAAGTGTATGGCGCGAAAAACAAAGATATAACTAAATGATCGAAAATCTTTATATTTAGGTAAAATGATGAAAAAAATAAGCAATAAATTTTGTACATAATTAAATTTACAACGATTCTTTTTACATTTTAAAAATAGACATAATTTGTAATATAAAATCTTTACCCATAATAAAGTTATTGTACTTGTAAAATTGTTTTTTTTTTAAATACAATTCCTCGTCTCATTACCCTTTATTTTTTAATATATCCTACTGAATTTGTGGCATGCATAGAGAATTAGGTTATTAAGTAAGTTTAAATGATATAACGAGAACAATTTAGAACTGGCGGTTAAGTCTAGTCCAAGGAAAGGCTCGCCTCAACGTTCAGGATTTAGGTAAGTAAAACAACAGTTCAAATGATAATAGTCTTTATTACTATATGGATATGGTCTATAACGAGAACTGGTAGAGCTGGTGGTTAGGCCTGGTGCAGGTGGAGTGTCTGCGAGTGCTGCCACAGCAGGACCAGTGACGTGCACCTGGCCAGCCTGAGTGACCGTGACCGCAACCTGGAAGAAACGGAAATATAATATACTCAGAGGCATAATTATCCGCCCACTTTAATATAACTTTTTTTTTAATTTGTTACTGATGGTAAGTGATACAGTCTAAAATGGAAGCGGGTGACTTGTTAGGAGGAGGATGAATATCCTCATCCCTTTTCGGTTTCTACACGACATCGGCGGTGCGTCTTTGTCGGTAGGGTGGTATCTAGCCACGGCCAAAGCCTCCACCAGCCAGACCTGGGCCAATTAAGAAAATCTCAATTCGCCCAGCCGGGGATTTAACCCAAGACTTCCATCTTGTAAATCCACCGCGCATACCACTGCGCCACGGAGACCGTCAAATAAAGTGGGCGGATAACTGTGCCTCTGAGTATAGTTTTCGAAGCGTTTGCGATTGTAGAAAGAGAATCGACGTGCCACATGGCTACAGTCTGGTGTAGTAAACGAATTAATGATATTTTTATTCATGAACTTGTTGCAACATCATAACATCGATGTGACCAATCGGAGGACACATTATCAACCCATATTCAGCTCACTGCTGAGCTCGAGTCTCCTCTCAGAATGAGAGGGGTAAGGCCAATAGTCCACCACGCTGGCCCAATGCGGATTGGCAGACTTCACACATGCAGAGAATTGAGAAAATTCTCTGGTATGCAGGTTTCCTCACGATGTTTTTCCTTCACTGTTTGAGACACGTGATATTTAATTTCTTAAAATGCACACAATTGAAGAGTTGGAAGTGCATGCCCCGTACTGGATTCAAACCCACATCCTCCGGAATCGGAGACACAGGTAATATCCACTGGACTATTACGGCTCGGAGGACACGTTGCTACGTAATTGCGAATACAAATTTCTAAACGGAGAAACCCAGTTTCCATACAAACTCGGGCTCAAATTACACAAATGATGCAGAGCTAAAAATTCGCCATAAATTAGAACAATTAAAGAGAACTCAAGGCCAATTTTCATAAAAATCATTAATTGCCTAATCAGTTAATTTAACTTATTACAATAAATCGAATATTTTTAACATAAAATTCATTGCATGATCTGTGCCTAACTGACAGGCGACAGTTTTAATATGGATTAGACACTAACTTGACAATATATGTTAGATCATGTTAGATTTTTATGATATACATTTTTATTAAGCTAAAATAGGATCTTTCAGTTAAGGTAGCTATTTCCTTATAAGCGGTAGCAAACGCAAAACGGTCCTAGCGAGAGGGCTCCTAATTGAGTAATCTTTGGATGAGATGTCATTGTCAAATATCATTATTAACCAAAGATTCTTTGGTTAATAATGATATTTGACAATGACATCTCATTCATCAATTAACTTTGACATTGACAGCCCGCGTTTCCAAAGACAACTGACAATCAGTGTTTCGTTCTGAAAAGTGGGCCAAATTTCGGACATCTTCCTTCCACTGACGTAGTTTGCGATTAGATACTCGAGATAGAGTACTCACCTTTGTACCCCCCGCCCATGGTGGAGCCGCAGCCGCAAGTAGCGCTCTTCTTGCCGCCCGACGAGCAGAACGCACAGCAGTGGAACTGCCCCGTGTGCGCTTTTGACATGCGAGCCGCGCACGAGAATGGACTGCCCTGAAGGAAACGATTATCATTGGAATTGCTAAAAAATTGGTATATTCTTTTTTATTTTATTCAAAGATTAGTTATCCCTTGACTGCAGTCTCAACTGATTTTAAGTGACGATGCAGTCTAAGTGCCAGCTAACTTGGAAAAGGTAGAAATTTATTTACTTCTACTCTTGCAGTCCATCCGATCCGAATTCAAGAAAAGCAAAAATTTCTCTCAATTAAGAGGGTGTCATACCTGGTCTGACGATAACGACTTGTTACTACCCTACCTAAGAGCCGTGATAGCCCAGTGGATATGATCTCTGCCTCCGATTTCGGAGAGTATGGGTTCGAATCCGGTCCGGGGCATGCACCTCCAACTTTTCAGTTGTGTGCATTTTAAGAAATTAAATATCACGTGTCTCAATCGGTGAAGGAAAACCACGATGTTTTCCTTCACCGATTGAGACACGTGAAACCTGCATACCAGAGAATTTCTTAATTCTCTGCGTGTGTGAAGTCTGCCAATCCGCGTTGGGCCAGCGTGGTGGACTATTGGCCTAACCCCTCTCATTCTGAGAGGAGACTTGAGCTCAGCAGTGAGCCGTATATGGTTTGATAACGACGACTACCCTACCGATAAGCGATTTAGCCTAGATACGGGTATAAAGTAAAGATCTGTCGGGGCTATACAGTAAATCAGTCGCATGTTGAAACCACATATTGCTCGTTGTTAGTCCGCAACGAGCGAAAGGTTATGCCACCCCCCGTACGACCATGAGGTGGTCGTACGGATCGAATCCTGGAAGTGTGCACCTGATTCGCTCTTTGCCATTTCCCGGGCCGCTTTCTTGACTCCCTACAAGTTATTTACTTTTAAATTGACTTTGACGTTCGATTCGATCGGGATTATACTTGACGGCCTACAAGAGAAGGTTGCTTACGGCATCAAGTTACCATAATCCGGAACTGTGTGCCACTGGTGTGCGAACTCTCGTAGCTAGCTAGTTTCCGAGGAAACGAGGTCTGCGAGGTCTGGCTGTTACCTTGATAGGAGTATTGTTGACGGTGACAGCGAGCAGGTAGTGTCCGGGGCTAGTCGGCGCGAAGTGCAGCGCGTACGAGCCGTCGCCTCTCTCCCGCACCTTGGCCACTGCCGGCCGAGCGCTGGAGTCGCGCCGCCTGAAGTATCCCGCCACCTGGGGATACCGTCGTTTGGATGAGGTAAGTGCCATATGTGGGTTCCCCTTCTTCCTTTAAAAACATGGGACTCTCTGCCATGTTTTTAAAAGAATGGCAGTGGGTTAGCACCCTACCTCAATGTATATTGGTGAGTGACTACAATAAATAGGAAAACATGAGTTTTATGTACTAATTTGATGAAGCAGTCTATGTTATTAGAGGTAAAGTAAGTAACTTTCAGCAAAAAAGTTAGATCTCCTAAAAACATCTTTAGATTCTGGCCAAAGAAATGAAAATCACAATTACTTACATTTTCTCCACCACACCAAATGCGTTCTCCGCTGCTATCCCGTAGTTCCAGGATAGCTGTGTGTTGGACGTCGACCTGAAGGTCTTGGAAACCTGACAACATAGTAGTTCACATTACCTGGACTTGTAGCCCTGAGGCACGTAGATTCTCGTTCTACAAACGCTAAGGCTTCGAAAACTAAAACAAATATATGGGAATGACAGATCCGATCGTTAACTCGGTCACGTGACCTATCGATAACAAATGTCATTCCCATGATTTTATTTTTCATATTCGAAGCGTTTGCCATTGTAGAAAGAAGGAATTGTCTTGAAACATAGCTACAGGCCGTTTCTCTGTTCTTAGTAGATATTTTTTTTAATTAATTTGCTATAACAGTCGCATGCAATTTAACCCATGATTATTCTCCCCCAGAACTCAGGTTTTTGTAATTAGGTGGCACTTACAGATTAGAGAGGTATTAAATCTTACCATCCGTATCAAGCACGCAGTGGTCAGGATCTGGTGCCAAGGTGAACAGTCTCCCCACGAGGGTAGGGCGGTGGGTAGCTGGCGCAGCAGGAGCGAACCGCAGTTCACATCGCGGAGGCTCCGAGATCGGCTGAAGCTCTGTCAGCCTCTCCAGCCGACGAAGTACCGGCCCGCTCAGTGATAGCACCTCATCTTCTTTGCCTTCTGTTATGAGCTGGATGGAGATGTGAGACTTGTTAGGCTTAATAAACGGAGCAAGTAAATGACCTATCTAAGGCCCCAGGTAGGTACCCAGGTAGCTTTAGCTAGGTACAAACTCTTAAATCCTTAGCGATTTAAAGTTTCGACATTCCGTACTCTTGAGAGTCAATGCTTGTCACAGGATTGTTTTGTATGTATAAGTTACTGTGTCATAGACGATAGCTTTCCACAAGGAGCCTCAGCTTATTAGGCCCTCAGGGTACGAAATGTCGAAACATTATGGAATCACTAAGGATTTAAGAGCTTGTAGTAATAAGACACTGACCAATTGGACAGGTAGCATTGCGGAAGATACGCTCGCTGGAAACATGTCCTACGAGTATATATTTCTTTGCTTTGGGGCGAAGTGACTAAAGCCTAAAGTTGAAGATCAGATGACGTGTTTCTAGTATGCCCTGCAAAGTGTAGTTCTGATAAAGACGTGGTGTTCTACTTAACATCAAGTGGAGAAGCGGCGCTCGCGATCCCGGTCCACTCTGATGTTTCTCAGCCAAGACTTCTTCCTGCGACCTACGCCTCTTCTACCAGCAACCTTTCCCATCAAGATAGTTGTAGAAGCTCGTATCTCTTGTATCGTGCCCTAGATACTCGACTTTCGTCTTGACGGTCTGCAAAAGTTCACGCTTCTGATTGACGCGTCGCAGAACTTCGGCATTCGTCACCTACATAATATTATACTAAATTAAAAAATATATTTTTTTCATATGACAGTTGCCCTCACCTCCTCAGCGAACCTCACAGCTTCCACCGCATGTGCGGCTCTCTCCTCCAGCTGCCTGGTCTTGTCCTGTATGCGCTGTCGGTAGGCCGCCCGCGCGCGCACAGCCGCGCTGCATAACGCTCTGCCGTGAGCTTCCACAGCCAGCCGGTACTCCTCCGACCACACCCGGATTTCGCTCTCTACTCGTGATGCTTGGGCCTGATTATATTATGATGACACTAGCTGACGCCGCGCGGTTTCACTCGCGTGGTTCCCGTTCCCGTAGGAATACGGGGATAATATAGCCTATAGCCTTCCTCGATAAATGGGCTATCTAACACTGAAAGAATTTTTCAAATCGGCCCTGTAGTTCCTGAGATTAGCGCGTTCAATCAAACAAACAAACTCTTCAGCTTTATAATATTAGTATAGATTATCAAATGCTTCAATTTTTTTTTATTCTTTACAAGTTAGCCCTTGACTACAATCTCACCTGATGGTAAGAGATGATGCAGTCTAAGATGGAAGCGGACTAACTTGTTAGGAGGATGAAAATCCACACCCCTTTCGGTTTCTACAGGGCCTCGTACTGGAACGCTAAATCGCTTGGCGGTACGTCTTTGCCGGTAGTGTGGTAACTAACTCCCACCAGCCAGATCTGGACAAATTAAGAAAATCTCAATCTGCCCAGCCGGGGATCGAACCCAGGACCTTCGTCTTTTAAGTCCACCGCGCATACCACTGCGCCACGGAGGCCGTCGCAACTCGCACAAACAAACAAACAAGCACATTTTCATAGTTTCTGACACAATTCTATAATACTCTTCTCTAGTGAGGGAGGGATCATCTCTCTCGAGGTAAACCAGTCTAGCCAAGCTGGTTTATATGTTGACGATCATTCAGATGAAACTCTCACGGGTTTAAATATTACTTTTAACCCTCATTCAAACGAGAGCTTTTTAACGGACGTTAAATAAGAGTTCTCATTTAATTTTATTTTAGTACGAAGTTAAATGAAGGTCTATTTCCTACGCCCAAAATTGAAAATGCAGCAATGCTCGAAAAAAGCGTCGTGTTTTAAAAACGCTGTCTTTAAAACACGACGACGTGTTTTAAAAACTCTCGTGTGAATAAGGGCTTAAAGTCTACTTTTAGGTGTATGTAATATTATATTACCATTCAACCAAAAACCCATCTGCTAATTAATAATCTTTATGACTGATTACGCGTGGAACATGGAATAAAAGGTAATATGGCAAGATAGCAGAGTGAGACTCATGAAATTTTCGGTTTTCCATGAGAGCAACGATCACAGTTGTGTAATCTGTTTAAGTAGGTAATACACCACCACAAATATGGAACTTGGTGAAAAGTAGGTACCTAAGCATTTCATCGACAGATTCGACCTTCTAAAAGAAGTTATGTCTACTTAAAACAAGCAATTTTTTAGCCTAAAACAGCTCTCAAATTATGTGTGAAATGTGAAAATTTGTAAGATATATTTCTTTCTCTATTGCATTTTCTAGATCTTTCTAAACTCACCTCAACTTCTGATTGATGCATTTCCAGGATCCTGTTGGCTCGCTCCACGTTGTCGGGCACCAGTTTGGTTCGTTCGCAAGCGTCTCTCAAGGCGTTGGCTCGTTCGTTGGCAGCGCGGGATGCGTTGGCCACCGCGTGACCGGTGTGGGAGATCAGACAACAGTCTCTACAGATCACCTGCAACAGATAATCTTGTAAGCCTGGCGTCAACGACATATCGTCGTGAGAAAACGTAGGTAAATATTGTCGTGCTGAGTGACTAGAGCCTCGTGTCCAAGGGACGTCCAGCAGGTAATCAGTGAAAATAAAATGTATACAGTCTAATTAATTGTCGGACAAATAAGAATATACTATTTATCCAGTAACCGTGTGAATAATATAAATGTATTCGAACGGTTTTTGTATGAATAGTCACTTCGTAATAAAAATACTTGTGAACGCCCCCTATAGAAAACTTGGAGAAACTTATAATATTATTTTAGGTTCACAAGTATTTTATGCCACTATGCTTAGGTACACTGTGTTTATGGTCTGTTACCTAAGCATAAGTAATTTGTACTAGTACGGTTGGGAAAATCAATGTTCAAAAATTAATGGACTCCATCTTAACGAGACTTGTTAACCTGGTATGTAACCAGTAGTGTGCTTAAGGTTTTTTATAAGGTTAAAAACCTTATGCACTTTATTATTGTTCCAACTACTCGTATTATAAATCCCTTCTTAAATACAGGTTTGTAGGGTCCTCGGGGTATGCAGTGCATTTATGGCGTCCATTTATAAAATACCTACTAAAATACGCCTAAGTAAGTGTGTAGTGGTCTGTTAAAATCTATAGTATAATGATTAAAACTAACCTGCTGGCACGTGGCACAATAGACAGTCAGTTCGAGCTTGGGATGGTGGGCGCAGAACCGCAGCACTGGCTCCAGCGGCTGCAGTAGATGCGTCGCGTGTCCGCGCTGCGCTGTGTGCGCTTCACCGCATGGTGGGCACACGCTCACTAGACACTGGTCGCAACGACTCTCTGCCTGAGGATGACAAAATTATTAATTCAAAATAAATTACATCTTACGCGTAAAAACGGAGATGCAACGGCAAACTCTATTTGATCGTAGATTCTAAAGTTAATTCAAAAATTTTTTAAAGATAGCTGACTTTCTCCTAGGACAGAGGTTTGAGACAAAGATGGGAACTTATTCACATGATAATTTTAGATTCTTGCAACGACCGTGACCGACGGCTAACCGTGTTCTAGGTGTATCACCACGCGTTCTAGATATATAGGATTTGACTGACAGACAGCAATGTACATCTATACTCTTCACTTTAAGTTGCTGAAAGAGACATTTAAAGGAAAACAAAATAATAAACGTAGATTCCACAGAATGATATCAGATACAGAAAAAAAACACATTACTGAGTTAAAATAACCGTGTATAAATAATCCAAGACTATTAACAAACATTGTAAACGCTAAACGGAGCGTCGCATTGTAAATGTGTTTTTTCTGAAATCACGCGTGATGTTCGGAAAGCGATGAGATGCGGTCGATCGGTGCCTCCGCCGCACGTGCGTTCACTTTCGATCCTTTAATACTTTAGGTAGTTGTCACGTTTCTTGTTTATAAATAAAGTAGCTTGTTTGTTTCTGCTACTTGTTTGTAGCTATACCTTAAATACACGAAAAAAGATTTTTTGATTTCCAGATTTCATGGTTACTTTTCTTGGAAGTCAGTTAAAAAACATCTGAATTGGGTGCGCCACAAATTACAAGTACTATTTCCCATCTGTGCATAGTATGATAATGGAAGTTCCTTTATTTTCCGCTACATGGAGAGAATTTTAATTTGTCTGTTGAGGGTGTATTAGCTTTGACTTGAGCCTTTAACTCGCGTAAAACAATCACTTAAGTAGCCTCACCTAATATAGTATATAATGTATAGACTAGTCCTCAATCGATGGACTATCCAATATTGAAAGAATTGTGCAATTCCATATTAACCAAAGAAACAAACTCTCCATCAGCTTTTAAATATTAGTATAGATTCGTTCTTTGTACGTTCGGCCTAGCATTATACATGCACAACTCAGATAAATATCCTGTGCTTTAATTGATCAAAAACATGAGAACTCAAACTGTAGGTCTGAGGTCCTTAGATATTTTATTTATTCGAATAAATAATATAGTAAACGCTTATCAAAAATAAATACAATATAAGTTGAGTAGAGAAGAAACATAAAATTTTAGTTTTTTAACCGATTTCTAAAAAGGAGCACCGAGTAGGTCGGCTTTATAGCAGACTCCCCGCGGATTCATCTGCGTTGTTTCCATTCCCGTGGCAATACGTGGATAGAGTATAGCTTATGACACTCACAAATAACGTAGCTTTCTTTTAGTAAATAAAATTCAAAATCAGTTCAGTTCAAGAATTACCCATACAAGATCACAAACTCAGAAACATTAAGTTAATTTATAAAATACTAGCGGACGCCCGCGACTTCGTCCGCGTAAAAATTGATGTAAACTTCTCTCCCTCTACCTTACCCTGCTCGTAAGCCTACCCAACCCTACCCCACCCTACCCCTACCTTACTCCTACCCTACTGCTAACCCTACCCTCCCCCACCTCCCCCCTACCCTATCCCTACCTGTACCCTATCCATACCCTATCCTACCCTACTCCTAATCTACCCCTACCCTAGCTACCTGTACCCTATCCATACCCTATCCATACCCTATCCTACCCTACCCCTAATAATAAATAAATAAAATAAAAATAAAAAGCCTTTTATTTCGCACATAAGTAAGCACATATACATATTAGTGTTAATAAAATTTATAAAAAAATAAATTACAATTTTTAAATTTTTGTAAAAAAAAAATTTGTGCGAACCCCTCTATTTGAGGGTGAAGGCCTCCTCCAGAGATGACCAGTCCTCTCTATCTGTGGCTTTTTTCCTCCACTGTTTTCCAGCCGTCCTTTCAATGTCGTCTGCCCATCTACTTCTAGGTCTTCCTCTTTTTCTAGCACCTACAGGCCCTGTCCATGCCGTTAGCCGAGAAGTCCATCTATCGTCATTCATTCTTGCTACATGGCCCGCCCATCTCCATTTTAATCTCATAGAATAGTTTAGTGCGTCTATTACTCCTGTTTTTTCTCTTATAGTAGAGTTGCGAATTTTTTGAATTTTTCGGATTTTCATCATACTTCTTTCCATGCTCCGTTGGCATGAATTTATTTTGTTCTTGACATTTCGCGTGAATTTCCATGTTTGACAGGCGTATGTGAGAGACGGTAAGAGACAGGTGTTCATGACATTTCTCTTAATTTTTGTTGGCATTTGACTTTTGAAAATTTCTTTAAGGCTCCAATATTTCTTCCATGTCCCTTTTATCCTTCTTTCAATTTCTTGCTCGTTACTTTTATTATCAAAAGAGAGTTGCTTGCCCAGATAAATGTACGAATCGACAAACTCTATCGAAGTATTTTCAACTTTAATTTCATTTTTTAATGCATTTGTCATCAATTTTGTTTTTTTGAAGTTGATTTCTAGGCCAGACTGTCGGCTCGATTGTTGCAGCGTGTATATCATATGCTCTAGCTCTAGGCTGTTTTCAGAGAGCAAGACTAGATCGTCAGCGAATCTCAAATGGTTTATATAATTTCCGTTTATATTTAAGCCCATCGTATTCCAGTTTAACTTGTTTATAACGGTCTCTAGTACTGCAATGAAAATCGTTGGTGACAGCGGGTCCCCTTGTCTGGTTCCTCTTTTAATTGGAATAGGGGTTCCTGTTGACTCTAGCCTTACTCTACTGGTGTTGTTTTTATAAATGTTTTTTATCACTCTAATGTATTTGGCCTCTACATTTTGCGAGTACAGAGCTTCCCATATTGATGAATGGAGTATAGAGTCAAACGCTTTTTGGTAATCTATAAACGCTATGTAGAGTGGTCGTTGGAACTCTTGGTACTTCTCAATAAGTAGCTCTACCGAGTGAATGTGATCTACTGTAGAGTATCCTTTTCGAAAGCCTGCTTGTTCTATTGGCTGATGTGAATCAAGTGTAGAGATTATTCTATTTTTTATAACTGAAGAGAAAAGTTTATATATCGACGGCAGAAGGCTTATGGGTCTGTAGTTGCTTATGTCGTTGGGATTGCCCTTTTTATATAACAATATAATATCTGACTCTGACCACTGCTGAGGCGTTATAGAGGTGTCTAGTATTTTATTGAAGAGAATCATCAGAGGTGTGGCAAGAATGGTATAAGCCGCTTTTCTACCCCTAATCTACCCCTAATCTACCCCTATCCTACCCCTACCCTACGCGTACCCTACCCCTACCCTACATTACCCTACCCTACCCTACTCCTCCCCTACCCTATACCTTCCATATCCTTCCCCTACCTCTACCTTGCCCTTACCCTACACTACCCCTACCCTATCCTACGCTTTCCCTAAATTACCCCTGCCCTACCTCTATCTTACCCCTTCCCTACCCCTATCCTATCCCTACCCTCAGCAAAATTGATCCAGCCTTTTGAGCATGGTGCAATGGCCAAAAACCTATATTTTCCCAAGCGACTTTTATGCTAATACTATAAAGAGGTAAAGTTTGTGTGGTTGTCAGGGGTAATCTCTGGATCTACTGGACCGATTTGGAAAATTCTTTTACCAATAGAAAGCTACATTATTTGCGAGTGTCATGTTTGGTCCTAATATTCACACGGGAACGGGAACCACGTAATTGAAACCGCGGGGCGTCATATAGCGGCATTTCTGCGACTTTCAGAAATTTTGTATTATCTCCGAAACTATATAACTAATTAACATACTGTAAAGGGCAAATCTTATCTCTATAATATCCTTGTGATTATTAAATAATTTATTTTGATAAGGATTTAAGTTTAGTTGTGTATGTATATATGGTGTCGCGGACTTTTTTGTAGAACTTTTAAAGGTTCAAAAAGCCTCCATACATTAATTTCAGTTATACGCAATGGTTGAGGCAGCGCATGCGAATAAGTAAGTTTTTCGGTCCGACCTGTAAGAGAAAACCCGCGATAACTCAGTAGTTATATATGATAGAAATATAAAATAGCATTCTACTGGTGAAAGAATTTTTAAAATCGGACCAGTAGTTCCGAAGATTACCCCATTTCAAAAAATTGTTACAAACTTACAAACTTACAAACTTACAAACTTTACCTCTTTATAATATTAGTATAGATTAGTCTTTATAAAAGCTGAAAGTATGTATGTTTCAGTCATGCTCTTTTAGCTTTCCTAAAATGACGAAGGTATCTGGCTAACATAGGCTTTTGCTGATCGTTTTATAATAATTCACATAAATTACCTTGTTGTCAATGCAGCAAAGATCACACAACACCTCGTTGCCGCCCTCTCGACTGGCCATCCGTCGCAGCAGCACATAGTTGAGCGGCAATGCTGCTATACCTCCTAGCGGCAGTTGGGTCTCTGAGCCGCAGACCGGACACAGAATGAAATGGTAGTTCTTGCCTGATACCTGAAAAAAAATTCTATATATAAAATCCATTTGTTTAGCTTTTACAAATATCTCTAACAGTCTTTCAAAGAATACCAACTCATTTTTAAAGAATACAGCCTTCAAAGAATACTATTGATTGAACTTTAAGGTGAATAGTTGCCACGATGCTAAGTGTTTATCGACTAGGGATATGATTTGTCAGGTTATGTCTACGGGATTAAATCATGTTCCTAGACGCTAAACACTTAGCACCCTGGCAACTCTTTAACTCTCAAGTGTTTAACTAAATACTAAATAAATACTAGCATAAATTGATAGTCTGGTCTCTTGACATCTTCTATCTCCCTAAATCTACCACGTTCCAATCATAGTTGTCTACCGTACCGTACCTACTTACGGTTACCTTTGGTAAGAGGATGAGTTAATAAACTTTCATCATAATATTTGATTTGACATTTGTGTACTGCATATTTGTGAATTGAATTTATTGTCTGTCGTCTCAAAGATTTCAATAATTTCAAACAAAACTTCTAAAACTAATAATCGGAATATTCTTTTCATCCTTTTGGAAATTGCTAGGTGGAAAAGTCCGAAAACCAAACCTTTCTAGTTATGATCCCGTAGAGTTTGATTTTGTCCAAGCTGGTGTCAGACTTACGAAGGTCGCTCTCGTACCCGGACCCCGCGGAGCCTCCCCCGGACGCCGACCCGCCGGGGTCGTGTTGCACAGACCCTGGGAATTTATTCATCAATACATATAGTACCAATCAAATTGAGAGAGATCGATGGTCGGTTACCTAACAATTGATTTTTATAAGATACACTAGTTATTTCATTAATTATACTTACATAATCATAATATCATTTTAGTTTATTTACAATTTATGTCCTGCTGTGTGTTAAGGGTTGCCAGTTAGATTTATTTTCTACATTCAAATTATTATTTTTAGTTGGTAACCCTCAAAGTACAATTTCCGCTAGCGGAAACGTCGTGTGCTCTTACTCATTACATGCTTTAAATAGATTATACATATTAGAGGCGAATACTGTAAATAGAGCGACCTCGCGAAGGTTATGATTCACACCGCGTAGATACTTACACTGTGACATACTAAATGAAAACAAGCATGAAAAATAATCGTAATATCATAGCCACTGGCTGTTTCCTTGTTTATTTTATTTATCTAGTAAATTGTAATAAATTACAGTTTCATTTAGATGTTACGAGTAAGGTCTTTATGGAACGTTTTCGATTACTTATTCTTTATTAATTGTCGTTTTTATTGTTCGGTAATCATAATAAAATTAAATGCAGTTAAAAAATAATAATAAATGCGAATATTAAAAAGGCTACCTTGCTAACAGCATAATACATCATTCAATGGCTTTGATTGAAAATGAATCAATAACACATGAGAACTTAAACTGTAGACTAGATACTTAGATGTATTAGGTAGGTGAATTCGCAAAATATAAAATAAGAAAAAAATACTCAATATATTTTCGTTAACACTTGATTTTATTTAATAGATTCGTAGTGAAACACTTATATTTTGTATACAAGTAATACGTAAAATTTACCAAAATTTACCATAGGTTACTCTTTATACCCTACTTACAAATTAAGATCATCAAAAACATGCTTTGCTTTTATTTCATTACTACCAGAAGTAAAACTAATAAACGATCTTCACTATATTATAAACAAATAAGTGGGTCTAATGTATTTCATCAAACAATCTTTATACAAACAAATAACGATTTACTGTTGAATGAATCAAAATTTTCTTTGAACGCTTGAAACGTTTCCATGAATTGTTCTTGAATAAACATTCAACATTGCGTTATATCTCGACTGCTAGTGTCTGCTTTATATCGTGATGATTTCTGAAGTTATTATAATTTATTTTTGACCGAGTAACTGTTCTGTATATTACTAGCGGACGTCTGCGATTTGTTCGTGTGAATGCGATTTTTTGCAAATCCTAACCATGGATTTTTCCGGGGCAATAGTAGCCTATGTATTAGCAATCACCTCATCTATCTTCCAATGACAGTGAAAGTCTAAGTATTGAAAAGTAGTGTGAGTAGGGGACAAAGGACCTTCGGAGTCGAGTCTACAGTGACTGGGCTCTGGGTGAATCAAATGTGGTAGGTTATAATTTATATACTATATACCTATAGCTAGTGCCTATTGATACAGCAACGGTACGAATAAATATATTTTATACATTGCAACTGTCAGGATCTTCTTCTAGAATCTTAATAGTCCGTCAATTAATTGCACGGACGAGTAGCATATTTTTAAAGAAGAAATAAATTAATTTATTTTCCTATTACCGGATGAATATCTTCAGCCTAATAACAATTATGATATTGAAGACCTATGTCATTATTATCAGCCTATAATTTAACGGCCTATTACTGAAGGTCCCTGCGTTTAGGAAAAGTGATATAGTGCTTAGGCCCACTACACTCCTTCAATGTGGTTTGGCGGGCTTAGAGTGATAATGTTAAACTCTTTAACGACCACTATCAGATGTTAAAGATGATGACAAGGACCGACGGCTTAACGTGCTCTCCGAGACACGGGATAGTAACACCACCAAATTCCTAACTCTGGGCTTAAATTTGTAAAAATCCTTTTCATCCTTTTGGAAATTGCTAGGTGGAAAAGTCGGAAAACCAAACCTTTGTAGTTATGATCCCACACCACCAAATTCTTAACTCTGGGCTGATATTTTTTATTGAAAATTGGATTTTATCCTCCTCCTAACAAGTTAGCCCGCTTCCATATTAGATTGCATCATCACTTACCATCACGTGAAATTGTCAAGGGCTAACTTGTGAAGAATAAGCTATGTATTACGATGTAATAGATAGAACGTACCGAAGTTAATTAAACATGAGCATCTCATTGAAGTCATTGATGTCCGGAACCGAGCTAATGTATTCTATATATAGTCGTGCCACCCGGCGCGCCGCGCAAACAAACGCACCGACGGAACGACGACACGTAACATTGTTTTATTTATTGCATTAGCACCTTTTATTGGCATTATGAAAATATTACAAAATAGTTCAGTCAGAAATATTTATCTTTTGATATTTCAATAGATAAAAAAGGAACATTTGCATTTTGTATTTTTTTTACTCGTAGATAAGATATTATAGTTGTTAAGAAATAATAATTTATATATTTTGAATACAACAATTTTTTTTTTATTCTTTACAAGTTAGCTCTTGACTACAATCTCACCTGATAGTAAGTGATGCATTTAAGTTGGAAGCGGGCTACCTTGTTAGGAGGAGGATGAAAATCCACACCCCTTTCGGTATCTACACGGCATCGTACCGGAACATTAAATCGCTTGGCGGTACATCTTTGCCAGTAGGGTGGTAACTAGCCACGGCCAAAGCCTCCCGCCAGATCTAGGCCGATTAAGAAAACCTCAATAGGCCCAGCCGGGGATCGAACCCAGGAACCTCCGTCTTGTAAATCCACCGCGCTTACCGCTGCGCCACGGAGGCCGTCAAAATGCATTCCCAAACTAAGTTCACACGACAACATTTTTAAAACACTACTTTTTTTCGAGCAGTGCTGCATTTTCAACTTAGGGCGTTGGAAATAGACCTTCATTTAACTTCATACTGTATTTATACGCTTTTTTAACGCCCGTTATAAAAACTCTCGTGCGAATGAGGGCTGAACGATCGAAAGAAAAATTGTAGTTGTTATCACCATCATTACCTAACAACCCATATTCGGCTCACTGTTGAACAGGAGTCTCCTCTCAGAGTGAGAGGGGTTAGCCTTAGTCCATCACGCTGGCCAAACTTGGATTGGCAGACCCCACAGGTTTTCTCACAATGTTTTTCCTTCACCGTTTGAGACACGTGATATTTAATTTCTTAAAATGCACATAACTGAAGAGTTGGAGGTGCATGCCCCAAAAATGGCAATACTGGGCTATCACGTACAAAAAAATACAGTTTATTATGTCATCCACATCACATATTCGTCAGAAATCAGTAGCTATTGTCAAGTGGCGAAATACCTAATTCAATTAGTCACTGTGTCACAACCTTGCTACTGTGCGGCTTCCCAACCTATACCTACTGTTTACCTACTAAGATTTAACTTTCATACTTGACATATATTTTCACTTCAGCCCCCCTAGTCAAACGGCACGTCGATTCTCTTTCTACGATCGCAACGCTTCAAAAACTATAAAATGTATGGGAGTGACAGATCTTGATCACGTGACCTGTCGATAGCAAATGTCATTCCCATACATCTTTCTAGTTTTCGAAGCGTTAGCGATCGTAGAAAGAGAATCGACGTGCCCAGAGGGGGGCTGGTACGATTAGTCTAGAGTTTATAGAAATTCGGGTTTTTGTCGTTTTCAACCTTTTCTCCCAGTTTAAAGCACCGTGATCTTCTTTAATATAAAAATGAATCGCAAAATGCGTTGGTAAGCGCATAACTCAACAAAACCTGGACCAATTTGGCCAATTCTTTTTTTTAACCGACTTCAAAAAGGAGGAGGTTCTCAATTCGGTCGGTATTTTTTTTTTTTTATGTATGTACACCGATTACTCAAAGACGCCTGGACCGATTTCAAAAATCCTTTTTTTGTTTGAAACGGTATAGTCCCCATTTGGTCCCATTGCCATCATGACAAGATCTGATGATGGAATCCTGGAGAAATTGAGGGGAACTTTCGAAAATTATATGGGTGTCTAGTAGGTTCGTAAACTTTTCCATTTAGTACCTTTAAGAAATACAAAATTATGAAGGTTTAAAATCGATCTGATGATGGAGTCATAAAACAGACGAGGGAACTCCTTAGCGATTTACAGCAGTTACCTTATGTTTGGGCTTGATTAATTTGTATTAATGAGAACTTTCCACATAGATAGGTTGTGACTGTCATTTAGGGGTTTGGTGATGAAGACCAAGGACAATTAAGGGAACTCCTTAACAGTTTACAGTAACTACCTTGTGTTTGGCCTTGATTAATTCGTATTGCTGAGAACTTTCTACCTAGATGAGTTGTGTCTGTTATTATGGGTCTGATGATGAAGACCAAGGTCAATGAAGGGAACCCCTTGACGGTTTACGGTAGCTACCTTGTGCTTGGGCTTGATTAATTTGTATTGCTGAGAATTTTGTACCAAAATGGGTTGTGACTGTCATTAGGGATCTGATGTATTCGTTTGAGATGAAATTTTACACTAAAAATTGAAAAATAATAAAAATTTTAATAAAAAAAATATTTTTTTTATTAAAATTTTTTTAAATGTTTGTTGGAGTTCTATGATGGTTTTTACGGCGAGAAAAGTTTACATCGAGTTTCACGCTGACGAAGTCGCGGGCGTTCACTAGTAGTAAATAAATATCACAGAGCTTATGTACATTATACAAGCACATGGACTTATGGTAAGCGGCCTCATATCCGCATCATACGTGTCGGACGCTAACATCAAACGGACGGATCAATTTATTATTATTATTTTATACTTTACAAGTTAGCCCTTGATTATAATCTCACCTGATGGTAAGTGATGATGCAATCTAAGATGGAAGCGGGCTAACTTGTTAGGAGGAGGATGAAAATCCACACCCCTTTCGGTTTCTACACGACATCGTACCGGAGCGCTAAATCGTCTCCCACCGGCCAGACCTGGACCGATTAAGAAAACCTCAATCCGCCCAGCCGGGAATCAAACCCAGGACCTCCGTCTTGTAAATCCACCGCGTATACCACTGCGCCACGGAGCCCGTCAAAAATTATCCGTGTGATCCGTACGATGGGGGTTAGTGGATGCACTTATAATGACTTTCTACGAATACTGCGATCCGTTTGATGCGATGCATCTCACACGTATGAGGTGGATATGTGGACGCGTACCATTAGCGCCTGAGATAGTATGGGTACACCTAGTTTTATGACAACTGAAACTTTATTACTGTCAAAGCCATGGGTAAGTACGATATTCAAATGGAGTACTTTCAATTTCGTTCCTTAGAGATCTGATTTGATAGACTACAATATATACAATATGGTCCGCGCGTGTCGGGAGGGGGTAAGCTATGCCCCGCGCGCACGAATTCATACCCGCGAAGTCCTCCCCTCTGCCCCGCGCGTACGACTTCACACCCGCGCAGATCTTTCCCCCCGTCGCCCGCATATCATGGGAGCGTCTTTAACTTGCCAAGATATAGATCTTTGCTTAACTCTGACCCAGTAGCACGAACCTGAATTGCAGAAGGAAAATACAAAATGCTTACCGTAGTTAAAAACCTTGTGCAAGCCACTGCTCTGGTCATATAATACCACACAATGCTTAAGTATCGATCTATTAACAGCTACTTAGAGAGGTTAATACCTCAACCAGATGCCGAAAAAATAAACAGGCCACTACAATAAAACGTTTATCTTTAACTGTTATCTTTAACTGTTGGTTTATGGCATAATACTGTGATGTGCAGCCGTTGAGTTATTATATTTGGTTCATCAGATGACTATGTCTTTTGGTGTGATGTATTAGGTTCGATTTTTGGAAGCTAGTTTCGTCATTTTGTTTATCATCAATTTCAATATTTATTTATTTAAATATAAATATACATTTTTTTAACTATACTTAAATAACTTATCAGTGTGACATAAACTCGATCGAGTTTCTCTGCACACTGGCAATCGTCGTCAGCACTCGGAGTTCTCAATCAATAAGCAACATATAAAACAACAGCATACACAACACACATAAAAAATAAAATACAATAATAATAACTTATAATATAATACAAAACGCACACATACCCGAAGAAACCAATTAAATTTATCAAGTGAGGGTATGTGCGCGTATTGGATAAATACCACATATTATACAGGTAAATTATTATAAATAGATAGTTTTCGACTGTGTACGTAAAGTTGATAGGTACACGACAATGCTACTCCAGTCACCTGACCGTGGAGTTATTGAGAGTAGGTAGTTATGTATGGACAACAGGCAGGTCTGGCGCCTGCCCATGCAGTAGGTCTGGCACCCGTGAGCTTCACTCGCGGATGCAGAATCGCTGAGTCTGCGTAGAGTTCCCAGAACAGGCCACCTGCACATACCGTGCGTGGGAACGCAAGCCGAGCGGCCAGTCCACACATCGACTCGCTAGTAATAAGTCTAGTACTAAGTTAATATTAAGCTTCAATTGTGGAAGCACTATTTTTTTATTAAAGCCTCTATAGAAGAAAGCTCTTTAATTAACATCACGCTCCTCCAAATTTGACTGGCGCAGCCGGTGCAGATTTTCGTAAACGCCGTGCAGGGTCCCAAAATCGACGCTTGCGCGAGGCCGGCGAAAGTCTGACGAACCAAAAAAATACGTCAAAGAAGAGAGAAGACTAGAAACCTGCTTAACGGGGAGGATGACGGCGTATAAGGGGTGAGTAGAACTTTTCACTTCCTGTGTGTGTCCCATCCCTTACCTGTGTAGAGTTTTTAGGATTTTAGTAAGTTAGAGATTAAGATAAAGATTTTTTTATGATTAAATTGAAAGAAAAATATAAATTGTAATGATTAATGAATGATCAATTAATGAAATCAAGTTAAATAAAATCAAGTTAAATAAATTAACTAATTAATTATTAATTTTATTAATTAAAGTTTAATTATTGTAATAATTAAAGATTACTTATTATATCAAGTTAAATCGATTAACTGATAAATAAGATAAATATTTTAAAATTAAATAAGAAAAAATAAGAGATTCTTTATTAAGTTAGTTTAGTAACGTTAAGTTAAAGTTAAGGCTAAGTGTTACTGCTACTACTAAACGAGTGTTACTGCTTAAATCGGTTTGTGTTATTTTATTTTATTTTTCTCTATCTCAAAAAAAAAAAAAATGGAAAAAGTTGAAATTGTGCCCCGAGAATTAGTTGAATTAATACCAAAATTTGATG
Source organism: Bicyclus anynana (assembly GCF_947172395.1). Classification (NCBI taxonomy): domain Eukaryota; kingdom Metazoa; phylum Arthropoda; class Insecta; order Lepidoptera; family Nymphalidae; genus Bicyclus; species Bicyclus anynana. Next base: position 17,677,572 of record NC_069085.1, read on the forward strand.
GAGAGTCAAGTTTTCTAAACCTGTTCCTCCGGAAATGTGAATACATCATTTTAAATTATAGGAAAAGTGACACTATCTCTCAGGATTTATACCTTTTTCACGTGATAACGAGTAGGCTCGTTGGTAGGGCTGCTTCTCTTATCAGTGAAAGGGAAGACATTGTAACTTGGCAGGATTTGAGAACAGCATTTATCCAACATTTCGGTGACGCTAGATCGGAAGAATGCGTAGCTATAGAGTTAGAGTCGCTAAAAATCAAGATGGGTGAATCATATTCCGACTTTTGTAAAAGAATTCAGAATGTCCGTAACATTTTATTATCAAAAATAAATAGGCAGGATGCGCCCCTTAAAAGCTCCAAAATTATTATATACAATAATTTATCACTTAACGTCTTTTTATATAATTTACCCGAGGATTTAATTCGTATAGTACGATTAAAAGACCCCAAGACTTTAGAGACCGCTTTAGAAATTGTCACGGAAGAAGTAAACTTTCAATTCCAGTATAAAGCAAAAAATAAGAATCAACAAAAGTTTCATCAGAATCCGTTTATTCATATGCCTCACAAAAATAATTCGCAAACAGCAAGTCCGATATATGGCGTAACGCAACCGCAGCGAAATCAGTTCATTCCAAACCAGTTTAATCGAGGTTTTTACCCTCAAAATAATTTCCAACAGCAATGGAGACCCAATAATAATAATTTTAAATTTGGGATTCCTTCACAAAATAATAATTTTAGATACGGAATCCCGACTCAACAACATAATTTTAAATTTGGTATACCGAACCAACAACAAAATTTTAAATTCGGTATTCCCCAGTCAGGTCGAATTCCACAGTTCAATAATAATAATCGTAATTACAGTGGTAACTTTGGAAATCAAAATAACTTTAAATTTGGTATCCCAAGGCAAACCAATAATTATAATATGCCAACTGATGTATCCATGCGTACCGCCCCTCAGATAAGGCAAAATATGGCAGAGGTTCAAGAAAATGTATTTTATAACAACGATCTTGAAATAGGCGAAAATAATGATTGCGGTGACTTTTATGAAACGTATCCAGAAAATAACTACGACGAAAATAGCCAAATCCCACAAGAGTCTTACCCTGTACAAAATTCTGGCTACGAACCTGAAACCTTGTGTGATCCCCAACAAATAGATGCCGATGTAAATTTTCACATGATAGTCTCGGAAAACAGACCAGAGATAATACACCTCAACTGTGATAGTATACTTAAACTACCACACATAGAACTCCCTGAAATTCAGGCCAAGTTCATGATTGATACTGGTAGCACGCGCTCTTTCATAAGTCCTGAAAAGGCAAACCAATACTTTTCCATGTACAAATATACGGAACCATTCGAAGTTATAAGTACGCATGCTAGCAGCAAGCATGGGGAGGTGATACACATACCTTTAGTTAAAACCTTTAAAAGCATGACAAGTCATAAATTTTACATCTATGACGTGGATAAACGTTATGACGGATTAATAGGTTCGGATCTATTAAAACAGCTGGATGCTACCGTTGATATGAAAAACCTAATTTTACGTACTTGCGATACAGATATACCAATAGTATATAACCCCCCAGTTGAATTAACTCTACAGCCGCGAACTGAAACTCGAGTAAAAATACCTACTAGCTTAGATAACGGTGAAGCTATACTAGATTTTGTAGACTTTGGTCAAGGTGTGCGTATGCCTAGTGCTTTAGTCAATTGTGTAAATTCATTCGCGACAACTGTTATTCAGAACGTTTCAGATAAAATAATGACTTTAATTTTTAGTCGGCCATTCCGTGTGACGAAATATGAAAATAATGCATGTGTAGTTAACACTATTCGTGAAAATTGCGAGGCACTTTCGCGAATAAAATTAAACGCTTTAGAAGACGATAGTTCCCTTGAAGTAAATATCGACACAATATCTTTAAGCAGTACCGAAGATAGAAATGAAAACGATGATAAAAAGCGTACTCCTGGATCTAACGGTTCTAACATGGCATACCCGATTCGTTCCCCGTCTGAAAGTACGATAACCTGTAGCTCACGAACTGACACTGCTCTTTCTGCATTAGACATGGACGGTGAAGTTATTCCCATACTTGACGAAGCTATCGATACAAAACCATACCAATTTCTTATATTTGTATGGAATAGGGACCATACAATAGTTCAAGATTATAGTCGCGATAAGCAAAAGGTTTTCGAAGCACACATGCCTGAAGGAAATATAGAATTAATTAAAGATTTCCTGAAACAGTATATAAACCCTAAAATTAGGCACTTTATCTATTTTGAAACCGAAACTCTCCGTAAAGATTTCATAAAATGTGTAACAGAATTGTTTAGAAAGGATTCTGTCAAAATTTACGAATGTACTAAAAGAGTATCTTACGTTTTAGACGAAAATGAGCAAAGAGATATTGTGATAAAATACCATCAAGGTCCTTCTTGCCATAGGGGAATTAAAGAAACCCTTATGAAAATAAAACGCACCTATTACTGGAACAATATGGACCAAACGGTTTCATCCGTAATTAATGCCTGCGAAACTTGTAAAAAAATGAAGTACGATCGTAATCCCATAAAGCCTAAGCTTCAGCTCACTCAAACACAAACCAAACCATTCGAAGAAATTTTCATGGATTTATTCTCTATAGAAGGAAAATACTTCTTGACTCTGATTGATGCGTTCAGCAAAATAGGACAAGCTTTTGAACTTAGTAACAGATCCACTCCTGAAGTCGTAAGAGCTCTTATAAAGTATTTCTCGTTTTATGGTATTCCACAAAAAATAAATTGCGATCCCGGAACAGAATTTAACAATGCACTACTCAAGGAAACGTTAAGCTTTTATAAAATCGAACTTCACATAGGTACCCCGCACAACCCTAATTCTATGGGTTTGATAGAGCGATTTCACTCTACTATTTTAGAAATATATCGTTTGGCTAAGTACGAGCACAAACTAACTGACGCATCCTCTGTTATGACTTATGCGGTAATGTCATACAATCAAACAATACATTCAACTACTGGTCTTACACCCTTTGAAATAGTTTTTGGACATACAGATTCGTCCAGCCCTTTCAACGTAGAGTTTAACCAACGATATATGCAAAAATTAGTTAGAGACCATGTTAAGCGAACAGCTTTCCTTTACGAGCACCTTACGGATAGAATGATAAAAAAGAAAGCTGAGATTAGGGAAAAACGCGGTGGCGAGTCATCATTTGATGTGAATGAGGGCGAGGAAATATTCATAAAAGGTGTCAATGTCCGACGTAGTAAGGATAAACCCCGGTATCAGAAAGCAAAAGTAACCGGAGATATTTTTAGGAACACTGTACCCGTTAGAATTAAAAATCGTGACTCTAAAGTACCAATTAAAGACATAAAACGTCCTCCACAGGTTCGCCCTTCTGCTCATTCAAGCCATCACGATCCAGGGCCTAATCCAGAGGATCGAGCATAACCCCGGTATTCTACCTGTAAAAGAAGGTCAAGCGTATATTACATATGACAATTGGTCATATATTAAGATTTTAGATTTAGGTTTACTGAAGGAAGATTTAGATTATAATGTTAGGATGTATGAGCACTTGAATATAAATTTATTAAAATACTTTGGTAATGAAACACACTTTAGTGATATAAGTAATGTTAAAACGCAAACTGATCATTTTTTGAATATTACTGTAGAAAAATGTAGACAGCTAATTCCAATAAGTAGAACTAAACGCGGCATTCTAAATCCATTAGGTTCACTAATCAAAATTATTACTGGGAATTTAGATAATAGCGATGCTATGAGGTATGATGAGTTAATAACTACTTTTAAAACGCGACAGGAAAGGTTATCAAGAAAAATGACTATAGTTTCTGAGATGGTAGAGTCCTTCGTAAATATGACGGGAATTTCAAAGAATAATTTAATTCAGCTAGATAAAGAAATTTCTGACATTAAACTATGGATTGATAATACAAAACGAGTTTTAAGCAGTACTAGATTAATTCATACTTTTCACTTATTCTTGCATAACTTTCAAACGATCTATATTAAAATAGACGAAATTGAAACGGCTATAGCATTTAGTAAGTTGAAAACCTTACACCAGTCAGTAATCAATACAGACGAATTATATAATTTGTTATCTGATATTGCAAAAACTGACCAGCTTGTATATCCTGTAAATTTAGAGAACCTCTTAAAAATTGAGCAATCTATTGAACTAAAAGCATATTCAAAGAACAATCAGGTAACGTTTATTTTAGATATTCCTCTTGTAAAAAAATACTTATTTAACTATTTTCGAATGATACCTCTACCTGTCACCAATCCATTTAACCAAACCTCTCTTATAATACCCAAAGCTCCTTACCTATTAGTGAAAGGTTCGAAAACCGTACCGCTCAGCAAACCCTGCAAAGAAATTGAGAAATTCGCATTCTTATGCCACGATATAGACACGGAATCTGTAATAAAAGATACCTGCCTAGAAGAGCTGATGTTACTTTCACAAAATACCAGCTCGTGTGATCCAGTCCTGGTGGAGACATCTGGAGTAAAAGTAGAATCAATTCAATATAACCAATGGATTATATATAGCAAATTCGAAACACTTCTCCTGAAAATCTGTAGTACGGAAGAAACCCGTGAACGCATAAAAGGGACCTACATACTTACCATAGATGAAAACTGCAGTTTTAAAATAAATGGATTAACACTGAAAAGACATGAAACAGTAGGCAGACCGGTGAACTATTCAAGAATCCCAACTATGCACTTTCCTACAATACTTAAAGCAGATGAACTACCCAAAAGGAAACTTATGAATCTGGATGGCGTTAATCTTCAACATCTCCAGCAATTAGCTTACCGTCTAGAACAAAGTGACAGTGAAGTGTTTGCCCAAAGTGAAACGTCATATAGCGGTATAAACGTAAAAAGTATTAGTGTCGGAACACTCCTTTTGTATGTTATTTTAGCAATATGCTTCTGTATCATGTTACTTTATAAGTTCCCCCCTTTACGTCTTTTTCGTCAAATTCCGCCCTCCGCTGAATTTGAACTAAAGGAGGGAGGAGTTATGTATGGACAACAGGCAGGTCTGGCGCCTGCCCATGCAGTAGGTCTGGCACCCGTGAGCTTCACTCGCGGATGCAGAATCGCTGAGTCTGCGTAGAGTTCCCAGAACAGGCCACCTGCACATACCGTGCGTGGGAACGCAAGCCGAGCGGCCAGTCCACACATCGACTCGCTAGTAATAAGTCTAGTACTAAGTTAATATTAAGCTTCAATTGTGGAAGCACTATTTTTTTATTAAAGCCTCTATAGAAGAAAGCTCTTTAATTAACATCACGCTCCTCCAAATTTGACTAGGTGGTGGGTATATTTTGTTATTATTTTTATCATCGTCAAATTTTAATTCTCATTTTTTTATTCTTTAGAAGTTGACTACAATCTCACCTGATGGTAAGTGATGATGCAAAGATGGAAGCGGGCTAACTTGTTAGGAGGAGGATGAAAATCAACACCCCTTTCGGTTTCTGCACGACATCATACCGGAACGCTAAATCGCTTGGCGGCACGTCTTTGTCGGTAACTAGCCACGGCCAAAGCCACCCACCAGAAAATATACGAGTAGAGGGGATTTTGGATCTTACACCTATCACAACGAAGCCGGGACAGATCGCTAAGTGCTCTCTACGGCATCGACATCGCAGCTTCGGACTGAATTGACTCGACAGAAACTGTTATTTGGAAAAAAAAATCGGAAGAAAATAGGACTTCGAATGTAACACAGGACCTCCTATTTTGGAGCCAAACAGGCTGACGTCTGACAAACTAAACAGTTTATAATTTAATCATTATAAATTTATAACCCAATTATCAAATTAGTTTATTTTAAGTAATGTACCTTAATTTTAAGTTATCTAAACAGAATTAAAAAAAATAATCCCTAAAGACGAAGCCGCGAGTGGCCACTACTGATAGTATTATATACTATCAGTAGGTTAATGTTACGATTCTGTACAATTAATAATACCCAATTAAATTAATTGTACAGAATCGTATTTTAATGAGAAATAAGAGATAGGAATTAAAAAAACTCAGAACTAGAAATACATATAAAACTTCATCAAACTTACCTCCATCGATATCCTCCCAAACGCCCTCGCCCTCCTGGTGCAAGCTTTGCAGACACCTGGTGCAGAAGCAGTGAAGACAAGACAACAGCCTGGGTTCTATCAACTCCCTCCTACAGATGCCGCACTCCCAATCCTTGACTCTTGCTTTCTTCCTCTCCCCATAAGCAGACGTCCTGGGAGCAATGTGTATGTTTTGACTGATCGGTCGAGAGTTTTTCGAGTTCTTCAGAGGACTGTTACCAGCACTTATCGAGGATGGCTCCAAGGATTTCCTGCGTTCTTGTTTCTTGCGGGTGAAACTTCCGAAAATATAGAGAATACGGTCCACTTCCATTTTTTATTTATTTTATTTATTTCTTTGTTTCATTAAATAAGCATTTCTTTAGTTAGGTACTTAACACAATGATGAAAATCAGTTTGAAAGATTTTATCCAATTAAAATTTAAATAACTAGTCTTTTGTTAACCTAAGTTTCAATCGAAAAAAATAAACTGCAAGTACTTAATAAAAATATTTTAATCTAATATTTTTCCGTCAATAATAAATCAAAATGTTGAAACTTGAAATAAATTTATAATTACAGTATTTTTAATACATTTTTAGTCGCAAAACTATTAAAAATATGTTAAAGATTTTTCAAACAAAAAATATTTCCCGTGAAAATCGCGCGTGAATAAACAAAACATTTTATTTTCTAGAATGATGTTTTTTTATTTTATTTAGTAGACTATTATTTATTTTGCGTAGACTTATGTTTTGACAACGATATTTATCGTCCGCGACGGTGTATCGGGGATTATAAAAATAAACGTGTGTTGAACACGCGGGGCTACGAACGACTGAAATGTGAATTGTGAAAGCTGAATCGTTGATCCTTTTGTTATATTATAAAAGCTTTTTAATTTCATTCGTTCATTAAATACAAGACTTTTCCGAACGAACGTCAAAGGGATTTTACTCATATTTACCCTATTTTCAATTTTGTTCGACATAAATCTCGGTGAAAGTCACCAATTAGTATGATTTTAAATTCGAAAAAATATAACTTTAATTTAAAAAATATTTTCTTTTGAATTTGCATGTTTATCGCCAAATATAAATAAGAAAAAAAATTGCATGTGCAATGTGCATCGCCAAAGAGATGATGACTGTGTCATAATTTTTGATGGTCATAAAAATCGGATAATTAAAACAAGGCCCTCACTATAGTATGCGCATTATCATCTGAGTCGTCCGGTCATAAAAGTCAAAAAAGATAGGAATGTGCAGCGCGCCTACCTGCGCACCCTAATTATCGATAAACGGCTACCTGCGCACGTGCTAATGATGAGTCAATAATGATTTGGACGATTCTGATTGGTCGGTTTCTAATGTAATTGCATTGCGTATTTTTTTTGCTATAAATGTGTTTACTGCAATTAAATAAATACATTCATGTGTTACTCGTTGCGCACTATGGATACTAATATATAATAAATTTGGCAGAAGACGAAGATTCTGATGATGAAGACTCAGATGAAGATTAATTTTATTTAGTTAATAATTATATAATATGAAATATGTATTATATTAAATCAAATATTGTTAATTTTTTTAATTTTGTGAACAAGATACGATAATAAACTTTACTTATCGATAATATGTCTTTCATTGTTACACCCTTCACTAGACGGCTCCATAAGACCCATAAGTGCAAGCGAGATAGATATAGAGAAATGATTTATGGCCCTAAGACTCAGTTGTTAATGCTATTAGTATAGCTCAACAGTAAAAGAGCCAGACTCACACCAAAGATCAAGGGTTCGTGATGAGCGAAAAATTAAAATAGGGACATTACACATAATAGTGACATTAACATTAATTAATTCGAACTTTGTTTTATTTTTATTATTTGTAAATTTGTAAATTAATTTGTAAGATTTGTTAACTCACATGCCATCTTTGGCAGGATAAGTGTTTAAATATAATATAAAAGACCTATGTAAATGTACCATATTCTGGCAAAATAAAAATTGAATGATTGATTGATGGATTCGATCCCAACCCGGTGAACCATTATCGTACCTACCCATTCCTAACACAATATTTTCGAATTATAATTAGACGGGGGCAGGACTATTTATCACATTTAAAAAAGAAGACAAATAATCCGTTTAAAAAAAAATGTAGGTACATCATTAAGCAGGTAAGAGTATTAAGCATAAGAAATTACTGAATGTCGTTTAGAAAATGATGAAAAATAAATGCAGTAGAATATCCAGGTTAGGAGCACTATAATGATACTTATCTTACGAGTACGTTTATATTCTAGGTTGGAATACGACACAAAATGGGGGCAAGGCTCTTGTAAAGCCTATGTTTACTTTATGAGTGGAAGGCTTTTTGAGTACCTAGCACAGCAACTAGGCTTTAATAAGTGTTCTTAGTGATGGTTTTTTTAATGATATTTTTTTCATACACTTTTTTTACCGATTTACATCTCGGTGTTGAATCCTGCTCTTTTGTTATAGAGCTTTATAAATACTGTTTTATTTTATTACTCGACCGTTTAAATGCATATTTTTACCGAAACATGTTATATACGCGATATTAGATTATTATGTACACAAAATTTTATAAAAATGTAAAAATGTTCAGCCGTGTCGGAGGAGTGTAACATAGACCACGATATTGTTGGGTTGTAAAGCTCGTGATTAAGAACCCCGGATGAATCCGAAACATCATCATCTTCAGCCATTTTAACGGCCCACTTCACGGTGAATATACCACAAAGAATGTTATCACCGACTCGACTCCCAAAAAGGAGGAACTTTAATCTAATAAATCAATGTACCTATGTGTCTTTTCTAATCACATCAAACTAAAAATATCTAATAAAAATAACTAATCCTTTGTCCTTTTGATATTTTGAGAAACATATGCAATATTTAAAAGTTTTTGATTTTCTTAAAAGATTTTAAAGTTAAGCTGTTTATATTCTTTGAAGAAAATTCCTGCCTCAATTCTTATACCTTGCAATTTTGCCCTAATAACCTGAGAAATTGATAAATATCATTTAACTGTACAATTCGCCTCTACGGCGTAGGCACAGGCCTCCCAAAACCTACCTACTATAGTTACCGCCAATTAGTAAAAATTATTCAATTAAAAAACACATTTAAGTTTCCCAATAATAACACTGACAGTTACTAATGCACCGTGGCACCATTACAATCAATTTCCCCACATTTTGAGGTATTCATATGAGTGAATGATTATTGCTCTATTTCGGTCACCCCATTTGTTTCGTTCAATCTCAGAGGGCGATTGTCTACACGTGCTACTTAGACGAGCTACTAAGTTAGCAAGCTTTCCGGTGCGGTTCTATTTTTGTTTGCTTCTTATATCGTAATAGGTACTTAACTATATGTAGGCTAATCTAGGTAGACTAGTTAAGTAAGCTTTACTTAGGCTAAAGTTTTTTCTATTTATTAGATGCACTAACATTGACTGCACATTAATAAAATAGGTAGACACTTATAGTAGGAGAGATATAGGAACAACATATTTTTTAAACTAATATAATTATTTATCTGACGGACCAAGCAGAATGCGTGGTAAGCTGACTGGATGTTAAGTGAAAACACATTGCCTAAAGACAGCAAAACTTTGCAAGTTCTGCAAATAACACGTCCTAAAAATACCACCCCGTGTTAGGTAATTAACCCCTCGTAATTAATTACACTAGCAGACCGGAACACAGCATTCAGCAATGCTGCAATAGGTACTTGGCGGCAGAAAGACGCTTTGTGGCACTAGGTATTTCCCTAGATAAGCAAAACTATTACTGTTTTGTCTGGCAAAACAGTCATTGATTGTTTACTAAGTTGTAGTAGAGCATTCTGTGATAGAGCTCATCTGAGAAAGTACAACCGGCAGTGGGAATTTCTGCTGCCTAATAATTATATTTACGTAGTCCGTGCCAAATTCAAATTAATGCAAGTTATGGCGTATTGCGTAATAGATTAACAAACTGACAATTGCCATGAGTTAAAATAAAAATAATAAAATTGTAACGTCGACTTATAAAAAACAAAATAAATAAACAATGGAAGTCAATATCCGTTGTTTCTTCAAAATCCAAATAAAAATTACCAAATCAACGACATCGCGTTCAAAAAACAAATAAATGTCAAAACGTCCGTTTTTAAACCGATTTCTGAACGTAACTAAATAGGCCGCGATAGCGATTTGACCCAGAAACGTGCACTAATGTCAGGTCGGTCTATTTTTCGCGCCGTATCGTGACCACGCGTTGTGATCGACTGACTTGCGAAAACTAAACGTAAAATGCTATACGTGATACCATAATGAAATTACCTTGGATTTATAACGTTTCATTCACAATCACAATTATTAACAGCAAGTTATTGACCGTGAGGGCACTTCCGATGTCCGATGGATGAATGGTGGATTTTATTGAAATGTTCGGATTTTAGGCTTGGCCATTTGATACGGGATTGATGATTGACATTTTCATTTTACAGTAATGCGTATCGAGCCTTGCTTTTAGGGATTTTAAATTTTATCATTGTCAACCAATTCTATTTATTAACACTGCACGGCTAAATTTCCCAGGGGCGGGTTCACGGTAGGTTCGGCAGTTGAGAGTTTCTTGGAAGAAAGAAACTTTGAATATATTACAGCATGACAGGACAGGACCAGTGCCATTAGTCATCACGGGCTAGCCATTGGAACAACGAAGCCGAATTTAAATCTAAAGAATCAACTATTATTTACTTATTTACTTATTGATTTAAGATTTAAGACTAGGCGTCAAAGGTGAACGATTATAAAGCGACGGGCAGCAGCGACAGGGATTGTGCCCTAATTTTGTGGTAAAGGAAACATCTCGAGCAGGTCCCTGGACTTGTGGTCTTGAATATAGATTTAAAGGATCATTTGATCATGCAACTTACTATCCCTTGACATTTTCTACATGCCCTCATTAACAATTTATGATCATCTAAGTACACTACAAATAATTATTGCACAAAATCACTAACACGACAAAATTACATGACGATAAAGGAAAAATGTTGCGCATCGAACGTTGCTTCAAATCTGAATACAAGTCACCAATCACCCTCTCATCCATACTATCGCTGTCATAACAAATTTATATAAATACTTCATTTTTATAATATTAAGGTACCTAGGTCATTATTTCACGCAGAGTCTCTGCCGACTGCCATATTGGCGAGACTGCCACAGAGACTTTGAATGATCTTAGTACCATGTTCGAAGACCTCAGCAGAGTTTGTCAACAAGTGGGTCATGATGACATGATTAAGACGAATATCATGTGTATCTAATGATAATGTACTGCTCCATCCAGCTACTGTCGAGGACTATGCCCTCGAAATTGAAGACGAGCTTATACAAACGATTCAACGTCGACTCCAGTTCGTGAGCTCGGTTGGGCAGCGTTCGGGAAACTCAACATTTTTTAACGTTCCTTCTAAATTGCTCAGTGCCTGAAGACGAAAGTCTTTCGAATCCGAAAAACACACACCACACTCTGATTTTTTTTCATTCAAATCAAATCAAATCATTTATTTACTAGAATGTGGTACATGTTTTGGTCTTAAAATTATTGAGTCACCTATACATTCAACTGATTACAGTATGCAAGATTTTTACAATTAAAATATTAATTTCAATAATTTATCCTAATAACATAATAGTCATTGTTTTATCTTTTCCAATAAATAGTTTGGCATCCGCACGTCTACGAATAAAAATAATTGAAATCATCAGGAATGATCCCGATATAGAGCCAGGCCTTTCTCCATATATGAGGGAATTCCTCTGCTATTACGAGTAGGTACAAATATTCCATAATTACCCTGACAATAATGCATTCAAAGTTTTTGGGCTGGTGGGAGCTTTGGCCTTGGCTAGTTACCACCCTAACACGAACCGCCAAGTGATTGAAGTTTCGGTACGATATCGTGTAGAAACCGTAAGGGTTGTCGATTTTTATCCTACTGCTAACAAGTTACCCCGCTTCCATTTTAGATTGCATTATCACTTACCATCTGGTGAGATTGTGGTCAAGGGCTAACTTGTTAAGAATAAAAATCACGTAAAACTCAACTAATTTCTCAGTTTACCAGTTGCCTGTACGAAACCACTATAAACTCGCATTATTTTGATATTTGCTATTAAAAAGTCATAGGAACACCTCAAAAAAATGATATTCGTTAATTTATGTAACTACATACTATACTATATGTAATCTACACGTATTTTAGAATTATTTATTTAATATACTTTACTCTTTATTATTTCTTTGTTTTAATTACGATTTATTATTTAAATTTCATTTTGAACACATGATAGTAACGCTTGATGAATTGATGAACGTAAAACATCGCTGTCAAATTTCCACAATGTCAATGTTACTGTCACTGAGACGTATATAAATGTCACTACGCATAGTGTTGCACAAATATAGCCATGTATGGAGTATCGGTAAATGGTACTAAATTATCGAAATTCGTAATACGATTGGCAAAGCTTCTACTGCTTATGGCTTGGTTAGAAATTCTCTATTTTATGAAGTCGAAGTCTAGAATAACAAAACAAGTCTGACATAGTCACCAAAAGATTTGTTAAATAAATGAACAACTAAAAATGTTTACCATGCTAATTTGTAAGCTTGATCGATACTTGTAAACTAATTTAAAAAATGTAAAGTTTGTGGTATTGTAGTGATAATCTCTGGATCTACTAAATCAATCTTGAAAATTATTTTAAGTTCTGCTAGAGTCTAGAGTCAAGTTTTCGGGAGTGTCTTATTGTATTCTGTATTCTCACGAGAACGGGAACTACTCGGCTGCAACCAAGGAGCGTCGGCTATTATAAGTATAACTTATGAATGTAAAAGTTAAATTGAGTACTATCGATGTATTTTGGTTATTTGTGAAGGAACATCACTAACAGAATCGCACAGTATGGTTTTGACGTTGACATTATTATCGCTTGACACCTAACATTTTTGACATGAATTTTACGGCGAATAGAATAAATATACTTGCTCAATGCGACTTCAATAATAGAAAACTACATATATTTTCTAGTGTGGGTGTCCCGTGGTAGTGGGATTGTTTATATTTATAATGTGCTCGTATTTAAATTATGCCAGTGCCATTATCAGTGTAGCGTAGCCTGCGGTTTCGTATGTAATACGTTGTGTGTAGTGTAACATGTTGAACGTCCACAAACTATGGCTTTTAACAAGTCTCTGTGTGATTGTGACCATCGTTCTATATTTCCAGTCAGAAATAGCACGTTTGGAAGACAGTTACCGCAAATTGGGTTGGTATTTGACGTGAAAACATAGCTGTAGCGTCGTAAGAGAAATCGCCTGTATTTTTTTATAGTGCACTAACGCGATCGCACTTAGATTCTTACATTCTTAATTAAAATAAAAGATATTTTTTTAAAACATTCAAATGTTGACTTTTATTTAAATTTTCAAGAAACTTATTTGAACTAAGTATGATATACTTTCTTGTAAAAAAACATTTCAATTAAACTTAACATAAGTTTATCATGAATCATCAATTTATTTACAAGTATCTTTTTACCAAATTACTTATAATATTACCCCTCCTATGGATGTTTCCCCTCCTATTTACATATTTGTAGGTATTTTGTGTGAATATGACAAAACAAGAAATGAATTACAAACTCTGTAAATTTAGGACAATGTCATTAGTTTCAAGCACATTTCTATTAAGAATAGCCAAGTATTTTGTATTAATTTATTATGAAGCACGCTAGAAGGGCTGAAACATAACACATATAAATTAATATAAAGATAAAGATAAATATACTTTATTTGCACACCACAAAGACAAAAACAAGTGAAATAAAAAACAAATTAAGAAGAGATCAGCATACAAAAGGCGGCCTTATCGCTAAGTAGCAATTTCTTCCAGGCTACCTTCCTAATATGAATAATACTCACGATAGCTTCAATTCTAAAGAAGTATTTTGTTGTAAATAATTATTTTTAACAATGCACTCACTACAGGGCCAGGTCTCCCTCCAAATGTAAGAGCATATGTGGAGCTTAAACCCACCACACTGCACCAAAGCGAGTTGGTGTATAGTGATAATGTTTATCTCTTGTAACAATCACTATCAGCAGTTAACAATAATGACTGGGACTGAAGGCTTAACAAGCTTTCTAAGGCATATACAGGGTGCTCCGGAGTATTTCCCATAAATAAAGGGTTATATTCTTTAAGAAAAATTAATTAAAAATGTCTAAGGAACCTTATTCTAAAATAGATATTTTCAGAGTAAAAAATATTTCTTTTGTAAATAGATCTTAAATTGTGTCCCTTCATCCTTATATTATGACCTAGCCAAACTTATTCATTGATAAATATCATTAAGTAGCTTACTAGTGAAGTGCAGAGTGCCAGTTGCAATATCTCATCAAAATCAACAATTACATATTTTAAAATGCAAGGATAGATAAAGGTGTATGTTACATGGATAGTCAAAATGATTTGAATTACTTTGTATGAAAACATAAAGTTTTTTTTTTGTTAAAAAAAAAAAATTCCGGACAACAAAAAAGTCCGGCTCCTGTAAGTGGACTTGTCAACACCTTGAAGTTATGGAAAATACTCCATAAGACCCTGTATAATAAGAATAACAAATTCTATTAAGACATTACATTCATTTATTTGTTGTAGAGTTCAGAATAGCGCAGTCCCACACAGATTCTCGGCAATTCTTCCCAAAAGAGACACAAAAAGATGACGAAGACCTGGTTGTTATATACAACAGAGTACCCAAAACAGGATCCACAAGTTTTGTCGGTGTGGCATATGATTTGTGTAAGAAAAACCACTTTAAAGTCCTGCATATCAATATAACGGCCAACATGCATGTAATGTCATTAAATAATCAGTACAAGTTTGCTCAAAATGTGACCAGATGGCATGATGTGAAGCCCGCTCTGTACCACGGCCATATGGCATTTCTTAATTTTGATAGGTGAGTCTATAAATAAACTCTAGTGGTACTATTTTTTTACCGTCTATTAAATAGTAGTAGTTAAGATTATGGTAAAGGTTTGGATTCATGTTACTTTGATAAGTTAGTTTCCATTTATTTTGAAGATATTTAATTATTATTGTAATAACAATAGCTGGAGATTTGTTATAGAAAATTTTGAGTGAAGTAATTTAAAAACAGTAAATGTTTCTGGTGTATAAGTTTACTAGGTGCAAATAATAATAAATTCAAATATTTTTTTATCTATACCTTATATTATAAAAGTTTGTGTGCTTGAAAATTCTTTCACCTCTACCTTCTCCTTCTTTTACAAAGCCACATTATTTGTTAGTGTCATAGGTTATAATTTATTACTGTATTACATTCCCACAGGAACTAGAACTATGTGGGTAAAACCCAGTATACCAATATTTATAGTATAGTATATACAAATAAAAAACCTCACCATGTTGCAATAAATGTAAGAACTTCCTTTATTAGTCTGACCTTTACTAGAATAAAACTGCCATAAAAAGTGATAGTATTAATTTATAAGGTTTTTTATATTCCTAGTCAGCTATTTACTTATGTTGTTTTGTCTATGTGTGACATAAGTTTATTTTGACACTTAGAGTTAGATACTTGTCTATTAATATCTGCATACTAATTTATTTTATATATGTAATGTAATTATGTATGAGGAAAACATGATGAATTATATGTGTTACAAATACAAATATGTACACAATAGATATAGATTTGAAAGTTGATTTTTTGCTAATACATTTGACTGAAAATATCCAATAATAATTTGTTAAGGAATATTGAAAAAAAGTCTCACATATTTAATGAAAAGCAGTTGTGTTTTAGTCTATCAGTGCTGAGACATTCTTTTGTAAATTTAACATTGATCAAACCGTAATTTTATTCCAGGTTAGGTACTACTTCCAAGCCTATTTTTATTAATCTTATAAGGAAACCATTAGATAGACTGGTTTCCTATTACTACTTCCTGAGACATGGTGATAACTTTCGACCACACTTAGTGAGAAAGAAGCATGGCGATAAAATGGTATGTAATCTACTAAATTTATTTACAGTATATTGATTCACTTACAATATGTTTACAACAAAATGATATTGTGCTCCAAAGAAATTATAAGTATGATGTAATGAAAATTCACCATTAACTATTTTTAATGTCTATTTCCGAAATTCACTTAATGCTCTTCCTCCCTTCTTATTTCTGTAGTAGACTTTATCCCATTTCTGATATAGGTGACTTTATCCCATTTTTGATATAGGTGACTTTATCCCATTTCTGATATAAGTTCTCAGTAAAATCCTGGAGTTAGGATGTTGATGCTGTAGCACTCCCAAACTTGATGGAGCATGTTCAGACTTCGGTCCCAGTGATTAAAATTTGAAAATAACTGTTACAGAATAAAATAACACCTTACCCCCATTGGAACAGAGTTGTGGGTCTTAACTCAAAATCCCCTCTCCTATAAATTCAAGCTCTGTGTGATTTTCTTTCATTACTCTCTACAACTTTAACTATAATCTCACCTGATGGTAAGTGATGATGCAATCTAAGTTGAAAGCGGGCTAACTTGTTAAAACCTGACTTGTTAGGAGGAGGATGAAAATCCACAACCCTTTCGGTTTTTACACGACATCGTACCGGCGCGCTAAATCGATTATCGATACGTCTTTGGGTGGTAACAGGGCCAAAGCCGAAGCCTCTAATCCGCCAGACCTGGTTGAATTAAGAAAACCTAAGCCCAGCCAGGTATCGAACACAGAACCTCCGTCCTACAAATCCACCGCGCGTACCACTGTACCACGGAGGCCGTCAAATGATGATCCCATTTCTGAACGTTTACATCAATTTTATAATAAAGCTCTGATCCCACTTCTGAACATTTTGTGTATGTTTGTTTTTATAATCAATATCTTTAAATCTCGTTTACAATTTGCAGACATTTGACGAGTGTGTAGAGAAGTCTCAGCCGGACTGTGACCCTGACAACATGTGGTTACAGGTGCCATTTTTCTGTGGGCACGCTGCTGAATGCTGGTAATTTTTATTAAGTTTTTTTTTTATTGCGAAGGAAATATATTATGTCTTTGTATTATTCCTTGCGAATTTCTAATGCATAACAGTGTGGATAAATATTTGTTACTTATAAATGTGAGATATTTGGCACGGGCATCGATTTTATCTGCCCCTGGCCTCAGTGCGAGGCTTTTGAGTATACTATAATCCTTGATCCACTAGCTAAGCGAAAGTCAAGTCAAAAAAAACAAACGCATTTTACACGTTTTGCTTTCTGAGTTTCTTCCAACGACAGTGGATTCCCTTAAATGTTACATGATGATACCATTAACTGAAAATTCCAATTTATATACGAAAGTTTGTTGAGTTTATTTTTTTCTCTACTGGGTTTATCCGCTATCAGTAAAAAAACTATAAGCAGATGTGTTATATGATAACTTCGCTTAAAATTATAAAACACAACTAATGAGTCATCCAAATGTTCTGGCTTCAAAACTGATTCACAGAACATATCAGAGCAAGCCTTAAACAGAAGCACATTATTTAGACCTATTAAGTTTGTTAAGTTGTTGAAGCTTTTTGCTATATGACCATTGACTTAAACAACTATCGTTTATAATCTATTATTTCCTTTTTAGGAAACCGGGCAGCGCCTGGGCTTTACAACAAGCTAAGCACAATTTAGTAAACAATTACCTAGTAGTGGGTGTCACTGAGGAAATGTTAGACTTCATATCAGTGTTAGAACAAGTTCTACCCCGTCTCTTCAAAGGCGCAACAGAACATTACCTCAGCAGCAACAAATCCCATCTGAGACAAACCAGTTCCAAGATAGACCCATCACAACGAACCATAGAGATCATAGAGCAATCGAATGTGTGGAAAATGGAGAACGAACTCTATGAATTTGCGTTAGAACATTTTAAATTCGTCAAAAGGAAAATTTTATTACGAGAAACGAACAGTGTCGCGCAAGTGTATTTCTACGAGAAAATACGACCGAAATGATACCTTGTTTTGTGGGGGATATAGTTGAATTTACTGTGGTTGAATTGACATGGGTATTTCATGAGAAGCGAAGCGAATTTTTGTATAATTAGGTAAATGTACTCCTCAATCATTTTGTGTAAAAGCATACCATGCAAAAACTAATGCTTGTTTGCTTGTTTCTTATTTAAATTAATATTATATACCTTGAAAGATGTTAATGATGAAAATGCTTTAAAACAGCTTTTAGTTTTCAGATAAATTTATTAGAAGAGGTGGAATTCGGCATACTACTAGTAAGTTTACTAAACAAACAAATAATATGACAAAATTTTCTATAGTCATATTTTTGTCTGCCTGTCTGCTTCACATGAAATACCCACTTTGAAATTCTTGTGACAAACGAAAGCTGTATTGTATTTGTAGGCACACAATATTAGAATCCTTTTAGAGTATCAAAATATAAAACAATGTTTTAAAGTAAAAACCAAGAGTCTTGTTAGGTGACAGAAGAAACGTATTGTGTTGTGAGTTAGCAAATTATGTACGAACTAATGAAAATCCAAATTTTTCCAACAGCCAAATCCAAACAGCATTTCAAATCCTAACCGTAATACTTTATAACATTATCTAAAATTTACTAATTGCAAAAAAATAGTAAAATTCAGAAGGTCTATGTATTCGTAGGTATAAAGATAACGTTTGATAATGTTACATAACAATGACGTCATTCGCATTTTCAGTACTGCAGCGCTAATTCTGTAACGATGTTTTTATAATACGACAATGTAAGTCTCGAATTCGTCTCTATCTCTCTTTGTCTAACACAGTACTACAGATAGAGAGAGGTAGAGTCAAATTCGTAACTAAACCAGCGCTGCATGCTCTTTTTATATAAAGAGTATGTAGCATTAAGCTGAGTTGGGTCCCTTTACTGGGTATTGTCCTGACGATTAATAGAACAAATTGTTTTGTGTGGCCTAATAAAGCTTTTTTCTTTCTTCTTTCTTCCTAACTCACACTGTCGAAAAACATCGTAATGACGCTACTGTCAATGCGGTGCGTTCAACTTGATTATCGGTATAACATTGTACTGTAGTCTATATTAGTATTTGTATGTGTTAAATAAACATTCCATTAGTGTTAATAAGTTGTAATAACAAATTATCTTTTTGTTATTTATTTATAACTGATGTTAATGAGAAGTGTTACGTAATCTCTTATCAAAAGACCAAACGGGAGAGTTAAGGGCCTCATTCACGATCCAACATGTATGTCCCAAGTCGTCGGTACATACATAATATGTGAGTTTTACTAGAAGTTTTAGTGGAAGAAATATTTCCGAAAGCTTTTGTTTTCTATTTATTTAAGGTTATATTGCTCCAACAACAATTCAAAGTATAAATTGGAAAGGCTATTATAATAAATATAGTATAATAGGTAGTTACTATTTTTTTTTATATACAGGATGTCCCGTAATAAATGGAGAAATGCAAATGATAGATACACTACCTAATTATCTAAAACTAATGGAATAGTTGTGAAAAAATCCCTAGGGAGGCCACGTTATATATTTTTTTCGAATTTTAAAAAAAATTCTATCTTGAAAAAACAGATTCACGATAGAAAAAATTTAAAATCCGAAAAAATATATAACTCGATCACTTACAAAACTATTCAAGTTCGTTTGCGTTTTATCCATTAATTACAGACACCCTGTACTTTATTTTAAAGATTCATACAGCACGTAATTATTTTTTTTAACAAATTGATATTTGAAAAGAAGTAATTTCGTTTGCAAATAATCTCTGATCCCTGTTACGATTATCCCTTTAATAAACACGATTATTACCAGTGGCCTTGTATACTTAGTGCAATATTTTAGAATTTAGTGGGAATGTAGCATGCGCGATAGTGAACACGGCCCTTTAATGTGTTGTGAAATAATTATAATAGGTACTAATTGGTAGTTAAATTATTATTAAAAGACAAGTCTTTATTTGTGTAAATATAAGCTGTTACGTTATACGTCTAATTTGACTTGCTTTTTTATTGACAGTTATTTGCGGAGAAATTCCAATTTATATATTTAAGGCTCATTGGATTCACTCGGCAACTGATCAGCATCGCCTTTGAGGGATACTATACTTTGTACGGAGTACTAAGGGTGTACGCTCACTACATCATTTCCTGAACGCCTCACCAGCAGGCTGAGCACTCGTAGACGTCGAGTGGACCACTCGGTGATCACCGTTGCTTGGTGTTTACCTTATGTTGTCCACACGCGGGTTCCTAATGCACGTACGTTCGCGAGTGATGTACGCGCGAGGGCCATCCATCTTTGACATTTATTGATATTGACAGGTGGCGTCCATCCGTGGACCACCTGACGTTGACTAGTTGACAGGTGGCGTCCGTCCGTGGACCACCTGACGTTGACTAGTTGACAGGTGGCGTCCATCCGTGGGCCATCTGATGTTCGCTGATTGACACCGATCGATTATAATTAGTGGTAATCGATCGAGTTCAAGTGCCGAGTCGTTCCAGTGAGGTATGATCTTTATTTTAATATGACATTACTAAATTTCTTATCAGATATCTTATTTGCTGATATCTTTTTTTTAATGTTCTAATAGGGATGATGACAGTTTTTTAAATTGTATATAAATTAAGAGTATACTAATAGTAAAGCAATTTTGTAAAAGGAACAGGGTATCTGCGATCATTACTTTCGGAGCTACAGAGATTTAAAGAGTCAGATTTGCGGCGCTGCCGCGGATCCCTGAAAAACGTCCCATACAAAATGGCTCGAAAAAATGACGTCATAGGTAATGTAATGATCGTTAGATTTGTATGCGCGTTCAAACAAAATTACTAATATCTTTGTTATTTGTGCGTTTATCTTTGTAGTTCATATATAAAAAAATGTCACATTTAATGTAAGGAAGCTAAAACTGTATGAATTTTCATCTAATTACGATAAAATTTTTTTAATAGTTTTGAAATTTTATAACCTCATTTATTTTGCAAATATCCAGACAATCTTTGCTTTTTATGTATAAATTAGTTAACATTGACCCTATTTACCCGAATGTATCATAAAAATCAATATATTCAAACCTAGTCATCATCCCCATTGGTGTTACACAATATGTCGTATGAACTTTATAGCTACGTTTATTTAATTAATAAAATTAATGTCGGATAGTTATTTTTTTGTATAAAACTCAATTAGCAAACTCACAGTAAACTAGGTTACTAATTATTTCAATTACAGTCAACTAGGTTACTAACTGTTGGCCTATTTATAATACGTTAGTAAGTTATCTATTAATTTTGCTGCTAAGTTTAATTATTTATTATTTACTTTATAAAAAAAGTTGAAAGAATAATTCTGTTTTAGATTAGATTTCATAAAAATATTCATTTGTAATTAATAGTTGTCATATACTTTATTGCATATACAAGATCACAATAACAGTAAGTAATAAAATAATGTAAAATGTTAGCTCTCCAAGGTTTTATTGGTACAGGTATGAGTATTAAGCATTTTGTTGTCAACTAAAAGAGGGCTTGCAACTGAAAACAAATGTTTAAACAGAGAATATACTGTACACTACTAGAGTTTGGCTTATTATAGTAGAGACAGAAATCTCCCGCCAAATTAAAAAAAATCGGAGTAAATTCTCAAAATTATAGTGCAAATATTGGAATAATTGAGTTTAATACTTATAGTATAGGTAGTAATGTATTCACAAACAAAAAAAATTAAACAAATTATGAAAACGAGACTTAGTCGCTTACAATGGGGTTTGTGAGAAGGCTCAGAGTCACGAGCTAGATGGAACGAGCTATGTTAGGAGTATCTCTGAGTGATCGAATCAGAAATGAGGAGATCCGCAGAAGAACCAAAGTCACCAACATAGCTCAACGAGTTGCGAAGCTGAAGTAGCAATAGGCGGGGCACATAGTTCGAAGAGCCGATGGACGTTGGGGTCCCAAAGTGCTGGAATGGTGACCCCGCACTAGTAAGCGCAGTGTTGGTCGAGTTGCAGGGATTCGCTGGATGCAGGCTCAGTATTGTGATGTTTGAAAGTCCCTATAAAAGGCCTATGTCCTGCAGTGGTCGTCCATCGGCTGATGTGATAATGATAAAAACGCATGTTTTTTTAATTTGTTTAAATTATTTTTTTTACGTTTGGCAGTCGATTTCAGTAAATACTCTCATTAGCCAAATTTATAGTTACTACTACTGTATTATACTGTACTGTAGTATAATACACTGAGGTGTTAATCAGTGACAACCTTTTGTGGTTACAGATAGATACTCAATAGTAGTGAATTGTATTTTTTTTTAAATGCATCCGTTTCTTGGCGCATTTATTAGACACTTAAGCAATGTTCTTCCATTTTAACTGTTTATTTTATAATACTTTATGTATTGTGTTTTTATATAATATTACTATATTATATTTTATATACAAACACAGTCTGCCATTAACATATTGATTGTTTTTTTTTGTGAAATCGAGAAAATACGGCGGCATATTATGAAAATCATATACGAGCTTAATATGGTATTTTTTTGATATTTTTTCGATATCCGGAATTTTACTATAGTCTGCTTTAGTCCGAAAATTCCTACCTGGTTTTTATGAATAACAAGCTCAACCTGCCTAAATTCAAAGGGTTTATATTGTATTTATAGATACACGACGTTTAGAATTTAGAAAAAAAAATGAAAATCTTGCTTTAATTTTTTTTCAATAATTCTTTTAATTTTCTAATTAATTCAAGTTTAATCTTAATAAAATAATTATGTAATGCGATCTTATGTTGCTTAACTGATACAGTTCATACCTTATTCTTTTGAGGCGACTACTAAAGTCACCATGCATGCTTGCATAAGTTTTTTCATTTTGTATTTCTATTTTTACATAGTTTTGAAATTTAAAAAAAACTCCAAAAACTTCGAAAAATCTCTCTAGATTTTTATATATTGAGAAAATGTTATGCGTGAAAATAGTTTCCTTTTTTTGTAATTTTTAGATTAGTTATTGACAATATATGAGGTGACTAAAATATAAACGTGAAGTTTGTACTAATAACACCAATTGTTATAATTTTTTTGTATAGCTAATACTTCTCTATAGCAATGGCCTAATAGAAAGGTTTATTTATTAATAGAAGAAGACAAAATAAATATTTAAGTTACAATTTTAAAAAGTTAATCACTAATACTCGATAATGGCCGGTGCATATCTGGCATGACGCAGCGTTACTGTCAAACTGAAGTTGAAAATTAATAAACTTCGACAGGAGACTGATTCACTACACGTGTTAGTAGTTTTTAATTTTATTTTTAACGTTAATAAAATGAAAATTTGGTAGCAGTTTGATATTAAAAATGCGCTTCTTTGCCCTCACCCTCCCCACACCAGATATGCACTGGCCTTAAGGTTCAAGGTACGTAAAAGAAATTAATAGAATTGTAGACCCTGCGCCATTTCATTTAAATCAAATCAAAAATCATTTATTTCAAGTAGGCTTAGTTTACAAGCACTTTTGACACGTCAGTTGACTATTTGTAAAGATTCTACCACCGGTTCGGAAGGCAGGTTCTGCTGAGAAGATACCGGCAAGAAACTCAACAGTTGCTCTTTCTTGTTCTAGTTAACTATTCTTATATCACTGCCCCATTTTGAAGTTTTACAAATCTTTAAAATACAATAAGCTGGGCTTTTCGGTATTCCTTATCTCTGTATTGCTTTCAGTAATTAATAGCCACCTCATTTTTTTATAACCTGGTCTTACAGCTCTTGAATGCTCTAGCCCTTTTGAACCTTCTTATTTCTTCCAGCAGCAAGAATTTTACAAATCGGTTCAGTAGTTTCAGAACTTATTCAATGCAAACAAACGAACTATCAATCTTACCTTTTTGTAATATTAGTAGGTTATACCTACATATACATAGATATACATTATTATTACTTTATAAACACTGTTTTTTTTTGTAGAAACACTTTAAATAGCCCGGGATCCGTGAAACATATTTACAAGTGATCACTTTCTAGTCAACAGGGGCGTCTTGTTCTAACAACACGATTCCCACCGAGTTACCTTTTAAAAATCCATTTATACTCCTAACATATTATTGTAATTTATTTTATATGCTCGAAATCGGTATATCATTACCACACTCTTTCTATCTAGATTTTTCGTAAGTAAAATAGTTGAGCGTCTCATCATGATGACCTACTCACGAAAAATTAACTAGATAGTAATCACTTGTAAAGTTTCACGGATCCCGAGCTAAAACCTTATTGTGAAAATTCGAAATCCTTTTTTTTTTTTTTGTTTTAACTGTTATTTTTGTTACTAACACAATATGAATTGATAAATGTACTTACCTAACTCGCTTGTGAAACTATTTACCTACAAATTGTTTTCTATGTTAATCTGTACTTAGTTATTCTATTTATTAAGGATGTTTATTATTTTTATTATTATTAAAATATGCCGGAATCTCTGACAACACCAGTTGTAATGCAGTATAATAAATTGATTTATTCTTTTTATTTACAATGGATTTGTTTTATTCGTGACCTTCCGCTATTTTACAAAAAAAATATATGCCTAACATCAAATTATACATTTATGTATTTCTCCTTTTTTAAATTTTTAACAATGTACAAAATATACAAAACACTGTTAAAAACTTGTAAAAAAAAATTTACCCTCCCGTTGCGGGACATTTATCGAAGTACTAGCTGAAGCAGCGCGGTTTTACCCGCGTGGTTCCTGTTCCCGTAGGAATGCGGGGATAATATATAGCCTATAGCCTTCCTCGATAAATGGGCTATCTAACACTGAAAGAATTTTTCAAATCTGACCAGTAGTTCCCGAGATTAGCGGGTTAAATCAAACAAACTCTTCAGCTTTATAATATTAGTATATATTATGGCGGTTACGTTGGCATGTTAGAATTTATGATGACCGAGTTTACATTATAATTCTAATTCTAAGCCCGCCTACCCGCATTAGAGCAGCATGGTGGAGCTTAAAGCTTTTGCTTAAAGCTTAAAGGGCTTGGCCCTGCAGTGGGCTGTTAAAATTGGCTGACTGATGATTGTACAGTTTTGTCGTTGTCATCAACCCATAATCGGCTCACTGCTGAGCTCGAGTCTCCTCTCAGAATGAGAGGGGTTAGGCCAATAGTCCACCACGCTGGCCCAATGCGGATTGGCAGACTTCACACACGCAGAGAATGAATATAATTCTCTGGTATGCAGGTTTCCTCACAATGTTTTCCTTCACCGATTGAGACACGTGATATTAAATTTCTTAAAATGCACACAACTGAAAAGTTGGAGGTGCACGCCCTGAACAGGATTCGAACCCACACCCTCCGGAATCGGAGGCAGAGGTCATATACACTGGGCTATCACTGCTCGTATGTTTTGTCGTTATTTCATAATATTAAAAAATTAGGTCACCTTCAAAAGTAGGTAGGTTGGTACCGACTGACTCAGTATTCATTTCACACTGAATAATTTATAAATGAACGATGGGTATTAATTCTTTTTCCTATTATTCCTATTAAGTATACCTAATAATTCTCTTACTTCTAATAAGTATCGGTTTGACATTTAGAAGGTAACTTGTAATTACTTACGTAAGTATTTAGGTACTAAGTAGGGTGGTACTCAAAAGAAAATATTTCCACATAACCCTGAGTTAGGTACCTACTTAAAGTTAACTTTCCTTTAATTAATTTTGATTAAATATTTTCACATAACCCTGAGTTAGGTAGGTAGGTACCTACTTAAAGTTAAGTTTCTCTAATTGATTTTGATTATTAGGTACTACATAGGTAATAAATACCTCTTATTATCCTAGATATCAAACAGAAATTGATTCCAATAATTATTATCACGACTGCCTCTATAGCCAAGTGGCACGACGATTCTCTTTCTACGATCGCAAACGCTTCGAAAACTAGAAAATATTTAGCGCTCATTTGTTTCCATGTCTTATTAAAAGCCGACGTCCGATTTTCTCAGATTCGTTCTTTTTAGCTTTAAGGGTCGAGTCAGCAGACGATGACTCGCTGAAACCCTCACATGACGCTGCTAATGATGCTAGACTAGATAGAGAAAATTCAGAAGCAGAGAAAAACTATGTATTATAAAATTGAGTCTACTAACTAGTCTACGTCACGCCTGCCTAGTCTATGGGTGGCGAACTCAAAAACTGACTAATTTTCATAGGCTTTTCTCTAATTTATAGAGTGATTAATGAGAAAGAGTTATAGGTAATTGCAATTGGGTGAAATGTTGTACTAGTCATCGTTATTTATTTTAACTCTAATGTCATTGTTAACGGCTCACTACAGGGTTAGCTAGGCAAGGACATATTTGTTCCTTTTGTCTTGGTCATGGAGTCGCAGTGCCAAAAATATTCTCCCAATTATTTCACCGCGACCAGTTGCCTTGACTGGTGGCAGAGGGGCTGGCATTTTGTGCGCGGAGATGCAGCTAGTATGAGTAGGGTTACCAACCGTACTATAATATATAGTATTGTACTATAGTCTGCGTACTATGTAGGTACCTATTGTTGAAGAAATATATAGTACGCAAAATACTTGTTTTATGAAACATCGTCGGAACGTGTCAATCTTATTGTTGTTTTTCATTAATTTTAAAATTATATGTGTAAATCCATGTGACACTCTTATTTTAGAAAAAAAATCTTAAAATATGCAAGAAGTGTTAATAAATAGTTTTACAAATAAATTGACATTATTGTCTTCGTCTATTTTTGCTTATTCCATATAATATTATGTACTATATTTTTAACATTAATCTGAAAAATATTTTACTGAAACAATGTTGGCAACCCTAAGTATGAAACGCACCACGCCGGCATAATTTGTATAGTTATTAGCTTAAGTTTCCTATTGTATATTTTTTCAATAAAAAACTCTAACTAAATAAGGATAATTTTCAAGTTTTTTAATTTTTTCTACTATAAAAAACATGAGCTTTTCATCTACTTGTACGAAATTAGGTACTTTTCTTGAAGATGAAATTTTCTTTATTGAAAAAAAATACAATAGGAGTTTCCTATTGTATTTTTTTTCAATAAAGAAAATTTTCTGTACTTACATTAGGAAACTAAGTACCTACATAGGAGGGTACTTAAGAGGTACGTGGTACGAGGCCTTTATTTCTTAGAATTGGAAAGTTCTTTAAACATGTCAATTACTGGTATGTGTAACTGTAAGGGTTGTCGCTGACTACCTATACTACCGCACCAATATGTATATTACGCAAGTACGAGTTTTGAATCCACCTATATCTTTCTCTTTCTATAGTATCTTGTTTGACAGAGAGAAATAATACTCGCACTAGCAAGTTATTAAAACATCATCTATTCCCCATATTCGGCTCACTGCTAAGCTCGAGTCTCCTCTCAGAATGAGAGGGGTGAGGCCAATAGTCCACTACGCTGACCCAATGTGGATTGATATACTTCACACATGCAGAAATTAAGAAAATTCTCTGGTATGCAGGTTCCCTCACGATGTTTTCCTTCACCGTTAGAGACACGTGTTATTTAACTTCTTAAAATGCACACAATTGAAAAGTTGGAGGCGCATGCTACATGCCCCATGCATGATCGTATTCGATCTCACACCCTCTGGAATCGGAGGCAGAGGTCATATCCACTGGGTTATCACGGCTCTATTAAAAAATCGTTACAGAATTATTATTTACCTGTTAGGCCCATAATCCTGTCTCACACATCACAATCAATATAATCAGCCCATGTACCCAAGTGGCACGTCGATTCTCTTGCTACGTAAACGCTTCGACAACTAGAAAAAAATATGGGAATGACATTTGCTATCGACTTGTCACGTGGTCAAGATCTGTCATTCTCATACATTTATCTATACTAACAGCTTTTCCTAATGAGTACTGTTTACCAACAAAGAAATAGAAATGAAGGTAGTTTTCGAAGCGTTTGCGCTTGGCTACAGAGGCAGACTCTACGCACTGTGTTGCGTTCCCATGATGTAGGTAGTCAGCGACGACCACAATGCCTGAATAAATAATATGTACATTGGCCATGAGTAGGTGCTTACTTAGCTGAAAGTGGCTGAAAGATTTAGTATGTGACCCTAATCGTCACATGGCTTAACTTTTAAGCAAACATCTCCTAGGTCTAACTCATTACTCAATTTTTTAAAGTATACGATGTTATATTATGTTGCATTTTTTTCCGTCATCGTTCACTGAGACATTCCTTAGTATTGTAAAGTTGTACAAAAAATAATAAATTACTTAATCAATCTATAGACGCATAGTTTCAATTTGATAATAATTAAAATACTGTCTCAGAACCAAAAAACAATAATTAAACATATTAAAATGACGAACATTAAATGGATATTTATTAATTAATAAGATATTACGTACCTATTTTCTTGCAAGAACCTTGCATTTTCATTTTATAAATGTACACGCATTCATTCAGGGAGGCGTTGCTTTAATTATTCAATGTATCCTCCGTCTCCTTCAGACGTCCAATCAAGGATACGTGAGAGGGGGACGGCATGTTTTCAAAAACGGCGCCCGTTGCCAGTAGCCGAGGGTAGTAGGACGCAATCAGTCGCGCGTCAACCTCGCGCCGATGCGGACGCGCGCGATGTTCTCCCGAACCAGGCGGCCGGCAGAAATGCTCTCCCGCAGACACAACTTTCGAATAACCAATGCAAAGTTGATCAGTTAAAAGAGACGAAAATGAGTTAATCCTTTTTTGTTCTTTTGTTTCGCATGCAACAACTTTTGTGTTTAGTTTTTTCGATGCCCGATACCAAGGTCGCGGCCTTCAATCGATGAACAATTAAATACGTGTGACCAGTGTCCACGTATGGACTATTTTTGATACGTTTTTATCATAAGTGCCAACTATCGTTAAGCTTTACAAGGACTTTGTGTTTGTTTGGGGGCAATTTTTGATACAATATTCACCTTCATGGAATATGGGCATCTGTTTAGACCGTGGTGAGTCAAGGTCCCACGTTGGGCGCCAATATAGTTTTTGTTTATTTTTAAAAATGTCGTCTTGTACCGAAGAAAGTGTTTACTCTGAGACAATGATTACAGACAAAATGCACCCTTTTGAATGTAACACTTTCATTAGATATTTCAGTAAATTTTGCGGAAGGCCGATCTGTTTGTCTGTTGAATTGTCTAGAAAACTCGATATCGAGGTTGGATTGATGTGTTTTTTTATTTAAAACATCAATCGCACTTCGATATTATTTGGGACTTCTTTGGGATATTACATTTTAAAACGTTATAATCACACGCGTCCACGTCACATGCGTGGTTTTGAACGTACATTGAGCACTTCCATAGAACGATATTTATGCTTGAGATAATGTGGAATAGCTGAGTTTGGATCACTTTATGCGGTGGTTTTGTAGGCATGTAACCCATCTATAGTATATAATATCGTTAACTTCCACACACATTTGGAGCTATTAAATCTTTTCTGTCAGTTTTTCACAAAGTTTATTGCAAACTGGTCAATTTTTATTTCTGATATATAGAACATATCGGATCAGATGATAAAGATAACTACTCCAACTTCCAAGATCACGAAAGCTTACTAAGAATCCAATTTCTTCGTCTGGACACTGGAATTACATGTCAATCCAAAAAGTAATCGGTTGATCAATATTGCGCAATATCTAAAAGTTTTTAGTAACTTTTTTACGATTTCAATAGGCAGTACATAATTTAATAGCAATTTTTTTTTCTATAACGAACATACAGACAGACAGACAGATAGAAAAACAGACAGACAGACATTCGTCAGTCCGTATTTTATGTTGACCAGGCATCCCGCTGAAACTACTAAATGAATTCAAGTCAAAGTTGGGACGGTTTAAGACCTATAGACCTAAGAGATACAAAGAGGGAGGGTAGAATAACAGTTGAAAGTTTGTATGGAAAGTCCTTCATTTAACAATTTACATTTATAAAAAAATATATGTTTTTAACAAAAAAATACTAATAATACAAAATATTATCAAGAATTATAACCAGCATTAAAAAACAGGAGTTGAATTTTTTTTTAATGTTTGGAGTTATTATTTTGTTTACAAAATTATAACTTACGCGATTATTGTTATTATTTATAAAATACGCAAAAATATAAATAGAAGGGGGTGCTATATTATAGGGTTTGAAAGTTTACATCAAGTGTCACGCGGACGAAGTCACAGGCGTCATTACATTGTAGAGAGGTAAATTCTGTACATTTATTATATCAGGGGGTGATAAATAACTATCTGGGACCGATACTGATGCTAAAAATGCAATCAGTAAACTTTTTGTCTGTCTGTGTATCTGTATAATCATTATAAAAACAAAAACTACTCGACGAATTATAATGAAACTTGGTACAATTATTCTTCATACTCCTGGGCAGGTTATAGTATACTTTTCATCACGCTACAATCAATAGGAGCAGAGCAGTGAAGGGAAAGGTTAGGAAAACGGGAGAAGTTACTCCATTTATACAGCGACACTACGAGCACTGTAACTGTAAGGGCTGGATTAAAGAGATGTAAGGGCGGACGAAATCTGCTAGTTAATCTATACTAATACTAATTACTAATAATATTATAAATGCGAAAGTAACTCTGTCTGTCTGTTATCTTTTCACTGTTAAACGGCTGAACCGATCCAGATGAATTTTGTATGATTGTAAATAGGACCTTGGAGCAAAACATAGGATTCTTTTTGATTTAAAATAAAAATAGAAGGGTGTGAAATTAGGGGGTGAAAGTTTGTATGGAAAGTCCTTCATTTTTAGAGTTACTCTTTTAATTGTTCATCCTACTAATATTATAAACGCGAAAGTTTATATGGATGTTTATTATTCTTAAACGCCGAAACTACTAAACCGATTTCGTTGAAATTTGGAATGGAAATAGATATTACTCTGGTTTAACACATAAGTTACTTTTTATTCCGGAAAAGTCCATGGTTCCCGAGGGATTTGTGAAAAACTAAATTTCACGCGGACGAACGTCGCGGGCGTCTGCTAGTAATACATATAATTGGTCTCGTAGCAGAACGATACCTAAATTTGAGCTGTTTCTCTCAACATTGTTCCCAGAACAAAAAAATGAAGACTTCGAGACGGGAGCAGAGAACAGTCGCCGAGACAGCGCGTGGCCGGCCACTCCGTCCGGCGTCGCCTTCCCCATGCAGAACTCCAGCTACGTCAAGTTTGAACCGCCCTCTGTACCCGTCATCTTTGTCTTGGGTAATTAAAATATACTATCTATACCTACTAATATTATAAAGAGGAAAACTTTGTTTGTATGTTTGTTTGTTTGTTTGTTTGTTTGTTTGTTTGTTTGTTTGTAATGAATAGGCTCAAAAACTACTAGACCGATTTTAAAAATTCTTTCACCATTCGAAAGCTACATTATCCACAAGTAACATAGGCTAAATTTTATTTTGGAAAAAAATAGGGTTCCGTAAGATATTTTGATTTTCGGACACAAGGTGTAAAAAATCAACCAGAAGAGTAGGGTAGGGGTAGGTAGGAGTAGGGTAGGGTAGGGGTAGTTGAAAGTTTACATCGAGTTTCACGCGGACGAAGTCGCGGGCGTCCGCTAGTAAAATATATTTTAGTCATGTTTTGTCAAACATGACCAAGAAGGAAGACCCTTCAACTAATTGAAAAGTCTGTGTCAGGATTGAGTACTAACAGCCATAGTCTAACGGGCGGGAATCACAAGGTATATGTCGCCGTGGAAGCTTGGCTCACTGAAAAATCTATAACCTCAAACCTAATAATTATCATGTTTACTCTTAAGTTATTGCGATTCGACTTATTTTCAAGTAATCTTATGATTTCGCAATCAAAATAATGTTCTGTTTTGATTTAATTAATAATAAGTCTCTCAAGTAATGATCACAGGTATAGAAGTATTGGATAGAAGCAGGCGTTACTTTGCGGAAGTTCATCATGATTATATTATTATCAAGTAATTGACTTTGCAATTGCACGTTGTAGAGTCAACATCTCCTGAGGATGCTCCGGTTTCGGGGTGAAACGTACGTAGAGAGTATTTTGTCGGACCTGGGTGACGTTGTCGCATCGGTTCGTCGACTTTTCGCGGATGATAGCAAAATAAATAAATCATTATATATAATGATCACAGGTGACAGCAGTAGAAAAGAGACTCTTTAGTAAAAGTAAGAGTAGTCTATTGTGTAAGCAATTAGTGAGTTTAAGTTTTAGCGTACCTATTGTAACTGGCAGAGCCGATGACTAGGGTCGGGTCAGCGGTTCTGTCCACATTTCTATTAATGACTGATTTTTACGACATATACGTCAGTCTGAAGGGTTGCCAACCGTACTACAATATAATAGTTAATCACTTTAACATCCAGTTTCTTCATGTAAAGCTAAAGTAACAGTAAAAGTAGTAAGTAGTAAAGAAGACTTTATTTTTCAGTGAATAAGACCGTCACTTTTGATTTATGACGTTACTTTGACTGTTACTTGCGATAAAGAAACTGGCGTTAAGAGTATGGCTACAATACATATAATGTACAAAATGTAAAATAGAAGAGTTTATATTTGTTATTATTTATTCATCATCACCATTAACAAACCATATTCGACTCACTGTTGAGCATGAGTCTCCTGTCAGAGGGGTTAGGCTAATAGTTCACCACGTTTGCCCAATACGGATTGACAGACACAAACTCGTAGAGAATTATTATAAAAATTCTCAAGTATGCAAAACTGGTTTCCTCACGATGTTTTTCTTCACCGTTTGAGACACGTGATATTTAATTTCTTAAAATATAGATAACTGAAAAGTTGGAGGTGCATAACTGGATAATAATCAAAGGAAGATGTAATATCCCCTAGGCTATCACGAAGTATTATTTTTTACTAGCCGCGACTTCGTCCGCGGGAAAATCGATGTACAATTTTAACCCCTTCGCCCCATCTATTTATATTATTGTTTTATACCAAGCCAGAGTAACACCATGTTTTTTGTATGTAATACATGTTTGTTGTACCTATGTAATCCATGTCTGTTGTATATAATTCATGGTTGTTGTATATAATCCATGTATGTTGTATATAATCCATGTCTGTTGTATATAATCCATGTCTGTTGTATTTAATCCATGTCTGTTGTATATAATCCATGTCTGTTGTATATAATCCATGTCTGTTGTATATAATCCATGTCTGTTGCATATAATCCATGTCTGTTGTATATAATCCATGTCTGTTGTATATAATCCATGTCTGTTGTATATAATCCATGTCTGTTGTATATAATCCATGTCTGTTGTATATAATCCATGTCTGTTGTATATAATCCATGTTTGCTGTATGTAATCCAATTTTGTTGTATGGTATAACTTTCATAATTAGAAGAAAATTGCGTAACATTATGAATGACTAACGCATCGAAAGCTATGTTTACTTTAATGTTTGTAGCAACAAGAAATGCACGACCTCGCTGACTGCGTTGCTTACAATAACAGATGTCTATTAAACGTCCGCACTCGTATATCACCGCTCTAAGAAAACATTGGACTGTTGCTATAAAAATAGAAGATGCATACTGGGTAGCGTTATATTAAACAGTAATATTTTAATCAGTTAAATATCATCAGAGAAACTTAGACCTCATCATTATCAGCCGATAGACGTCCACTGCTGGACCTAGGCCTCTTGCATGGACCTCCAAGCACAGCGGCTTCCTGCTACCCGCTTGATGTTCTCGGTCTACCTAGTGGGGGGTCGACCAGCACTGCGTTTTCCAGTGTGGGGTCACCATTCCAGCTCGTCATTGCTGGGAGCACGTCAGAAAGACATACAGCATGCCGATGGCTCACCCTAAGGGTAGGCTGCTAAGCCTCATGTTCTGGCGCATAGTTAACGCGAAGCTTACAGTTAAGGATTTAAATAGATTGGACCTATTCGCCAGTAATATGGATTAACGTTTTAGAGCAGCCAATAGAAATATACGTTCCAGAGTAACTTACCGAACTCTCATGGAGAAACCGCGGTTTTGTAACGTTTGTATCTGATCTATACTAGGTAGTTTCCTATTGAATATCATTGTGGAGAGCAGTGCGTAATGGTTAACCCGTATAGGCACGTTCGCAGGCGGGCCGGGCAGCGGCAAGGTGACCCACTGCGACACGCTGGCGCACGAGCGGCGCGGCGTGGTGCACGTCAACATGACCGACCTGCTGCAGCAGTACGCCATCGGCAATGGTGAGTCAACCGGCACAGGCACGTTCGCAGGCGGGCCGGGCAGCGGCAAGGTGACCCACTGCGACACGCTGGCGCACGAGCGGCGCGGCGTGGTGCACGTCAACATGACCGACCTGCTGCAGCAGTACGCCATCGGCAATGGTGAGTCAACCGGCACAGGCACGTTCGCAGGCGGGCCGGGCAGCGGCAAGGTGACCCACTGCGACACGCTGGCGCACGAGCGGCGCGGCGTGGTGCACGTCAACATGACCGACCTGCTGCAGCAGTACGCCATCGGCAATGGTGAGTCAACCGGCACAGGCACGTTCGCAGGCGGGCCGGGCAGCGGCAAGGTGACCCACTGCGACATGCTGGCGCACGAGCGGCGCGGCGTGGTGCACGTCAACATGACCGACCTGCTGCAGCAGTACGCCATCGGCAATGGTGAGTCAACCGGCACAGGCACGTTCGCAGGCGGGCCGGGCAGCGGCAAGGTGACCCACTGCGACACGCTGGCGCACGAGCGGCGCGGCGTGGTGCACGTCAACATGACCGACCTGCTGCAGCAGTACGCCATCGGCAATGGTGAGTCAACCGGCATCTTTCTTGTGGCAGTTTGCTATCAGATTCATCAGTCTATTTCAATGGTTCACTATAAAATCAGTCCCCTTCTCATATGAGAAAGGATTTGAACTGGACAAGTTAGGCTGATTCCTAATATTGTCCATGTAACGACAACTATGAGGTGTTAATGATATTGACGGGATGATGGTGTCGGTGATGCTGTCCAAGACATTGTAACACCGCCATCTTCCGAACTCGGAATTTCCTTTTTTTTTTTAAATATTTGATCAACCCAGGGCTCGTGATCCGAAGCTACATAGCTAACCATTGGATCAACGAGGGTTGTGCTCACCTTCTATATTATGAAGGTGGTTTGAGGCGCTGTTTACTCTGACCTCCTGAATAATGCAATAAATCGATAAGAATTGCTGCGACATTGCTATTGAATTCACTCAAGCCGCTGGTCACTGCACTTTAATATCACTTTAGTATATAGATATAAAAACGAAAACGAGATAGTTCACAGTCCCCTGGAACAAGTTCGCAAGATAAAGAAGCTGGAAAACCTGCTCCTGCAAAACTACATAGAAAGGACCCATTTGCGTATATGAGATCTAGATCCCAATCCTTAACAGAAAACAAATCAAGTAAGGCATAGGAAATAGTAGACACCGGTAATCATAAAAACAGTAATAATAAAAATAAAAAACAAATAATAACAAAGAAACATATCCCCAATCCGGCTGGTCCCCGTGGGGATTTAGACCATAACCCCCCGCGTTCACTCTTTGAAATTAATAAGAATAAAAACAATAAAGAAAACTCACATGACAACAACATATACATAGGAACATTTAATACTAGAACACTACGGACTCAGGAATCGCTTCTAGAATTAGAACACGCCCTAAAACACATTAAATGGGATATAATAGGATTGAGCGAAATCCGTAGATCTGAAGAAAAAATTGAAGAATATAAAGAATACGTATTTTATTACAAAAATGAAACACCAGGGTTATATGGCGTAGGGTTTTTAGTAAAGAAATATCTTAAAAATAAAATTCAAGAATTCATAGGAATTTCAGATAGAATAGCAGTAATGAATATTAATTTACCCATCTACAAACATCCCATATCGATAGTCCAAGTATATGCACCGACAGACGATACAGATGAAATTATAAAAGACGATTTTTATAACCAATTAAACTTAATAATGGATACTGTACAAAACACAACTATTGTAATGGGTGACTTTAATAGTACAATAGGAAAAAGAATGAAGACTGAAGATAAACTAATAGGACCTTATACGACCGGAAAGCGAAATAACAATGGACAAAGATTTGTAGAGTTTGCTCTGGAGCATAATTTAAGCGTTATGAACACTTTTTATAAGCAAAAATTTAATAGGAAATGGACATGGATTTCGCCAAATGGTAAAACACGAAAAGAAATTGATTTTATTATGACAAACAAGCCCAAACTATTTATGGATGTCCGCGTTATAAATCAACTTAATTTCTATTCAGACCATCGAATGGTACGTGGAAAAATCCATGGTACAACGTTAAAACCGACTAGAAGAAACATAAATAATAATAAAAACCAAGTGAACCTACCAATACCAGAAATTATTTTAAACAACTTGGAATACACCTTACGCTTACACACTGAAGAAGTAGAAAGTAATGATATGCAGAAAAAATACGATACTTTAGAAAAACTATTAAATAAAACAGAATATGAACAGAAACAGAATAGACCAATCAAAGATAATATAGGAACACAAGCAAAAGATCTTTTACTGAAACGGAAAACTCTTTTTCTGGAAAAACCAAAAAATAGAAAAGAAATCTCAAGCATAAGCAAACAAATTAATGAAAGTATTAGAAAACATAGACAAAAAACAAGGCTAGATAGAATTTTATTTCACATAGAAAGTACAGGTGGTGTTAAGAAAGCGTTTAAGGAGTTAGAAGAAAACACTTACTGGATTCCAAAAATAAAAAGTAAAAAACAAAGTAAAGCTTATACAGATAGAATAAGTATACTAGAATCAGCAACAAACTTTTACCGCGATCTATATAGTGACCAAATTCACCAAGAATCTTGTCACGTGAATTTAAAACGCACAGAAGATGAAGATGAAATACATCCAATAATGAGAAATGAAGTAATCAAGGCTGTCGATTCTCAGAAAAATAGGAAAGCTCCGGGTGAAGATGGCATTTCAAACGAACTTATAAAAGGTACATCTCATATTATACTTCAATATCTGTTAGATTTATTCAATAAGATCTTAGAAAAAGAAGAAGTGCCAACACAATGGGCAACATCAACTATTACATTATTGTATAAGAAAGGAAACAAAGATGATATCAGCAATTATAGACCTATTAGTTTGATGTCTAACCTTTATAAAATATTTTCGAAAATTTTACTTAATAGATTAACAAAAATATTGGACGAAAACCAACCGAAGGAACAGGCTGGATTCCGTAGTGGATTCTCAACAATCGACCATATCCATACGATAAAACAAGTAATAGAAAGATGCAACGAATATAATATGCCTTATTATCTAGCTTTTGTTGACTACAATAAGGCTTTTGACACGCTAAAACATGGAAAAATTTGGGAAGCACTACATAATCAAGGAGTACACAAGAAATACATTCGAATAATTAAGAATATTTACAAAAATATGACGGCAAGGGTAAGAACTGAAAGATTGGGTGATAAGTTTGAAATCCAAAAGGGTGTAAGGCAGGGGGACCCTTTATCGCCAAAACTTTTTTCTGCAACTCTTGAACATGTATTCAGAAACATAGATTGGGCAGATTATGGAATTAAAGTAAATGGGGTATTGCTCAATCACCTCAGATTTGCTGATGATCTCATACTTATAACAAACAACCCAAATCATTTACAAGAAATGCTAAACCAACTAGTAGCGGAGAGTCTCAACGTAGGATTGCTTATTAATACATTAAAAACAAAGCTAATGACAAACCGCACTAAACAGCCCATACAAGTGAATGATAGAGATCTTGATTACGTGGATGAATATACGTATCTTGGCCAAATAATTTCTCCTAAAAATATAGCATGCAAAGAAATACAGAACAGGATTAATAAAACGTGGGGAAAGTATTGGTCGTTAAAGGATATCACTAAGAACCCAAAAATACCACTAAAACTAAAATCTCGAACATTTAACTCATGTATACTTCCTTGTATGACATACGGTTGCCAGACATGGGCCCTAACGCAAAAACACTATAAAAAACTAGAAACATGCCAGCACAATATAGAACGAAGTATGTTATGTATAAGGAGAAAGGATAAGATAAATCTTAAATGTATCAGAAAAAAAACAAAGGTCACAGATGTGACGTATACAATCAGAAACCTTAAATGGAAATGGGCTGGTCATTTAATGCGGAACAAAAACGCAAATTGGGCTAAGGACGTAACTGTTTGGTACCCTAGAGACAACAAAAGGAAACGCGGCAAGCCATTAAGAAGATGGGAAGATGATTTGAAGATGACAGCAGGAACACTTTGGAAAAGGAAAGTTCATGATCGCAAGGCATGGAAGATCTTGGGGGAGGCCTATGCCGAAAGGCAAGACGATTTACCGGTGTCGTAATTTTTTT
This sequence comes from Bicyclus anynana, assembly GCF_947172395.1. Lineage (NCBI taxonomy): Eukaryota > Metazoa > Arthropoda > Insecta > Lepidoptera > Nymphalidae > Bicyclus > Bicyclus anynana. The sequence continues at coordinate 17,716,408 of NC_069085.1, forward strand.
TTATTATTGTATAGTTTTTATATTAAGGTAAATTGTTAATAAAGGCTATTATTATTATTATTATTATTATATAGATACCATAGATTTATAATACATAGATAGTGTGTAGTCGCAGGATTCGTAAGCCGTTTTATGTGCCCCGAAATAGGAGCCCTTGACGTATTGCTACGATGCGATAAGTACGCTTGTGGTGTGTGTCGGTGAAGGTAATTAACTTAACTCTTACACTCACACAGTCACAGAACTCTCTTACGTTTTATAGACCCGGTTATTAGTCTAAGATAGAACTTACCACTACGAGTATAGGCAGCAGAAAGCGCAGAGCATGTCGTCTAGTGAAATGCCTACTTTCCTTTGGTGGATATTTCAGAAAGACAGCGTTTCTGTAGCGTTTTCTGGTTCCTTATCTGCAGATTCTGCCCTGTCTGCCTAATAAGCCATCCCATCTAAGATTGTAACATCACTTACCATCACGTGAGATTGTAGTCAAAGACTAACTTTAAAAATAAATTAATTAATTAAACAAATAAAAAAACCCGACTGCATAAATTATACAAAAACTGAAAAGAAAAAAAACAAGCTCAGTCCAGAAGTGTAGAAAGCAATTAGAAAACAGTCGGAACCTATTATATTGAATAGAATAATTTTCGTCTACATTTTTTTACAGGTCCCGTTTTGAGAAAGTATTTATTTCACACCTTTTTAGTTACGATAGATGGTGAATTTCGGATTTATTTGTTGGTTACATGTTACAAAGTACGATAATTTATACAGCTACGTCCAACCGAGGTTAAGTAAATATTCAAAAAGATCTACGGAACCCTCGGTGGGCGAATCTGACTCGCACTTGTCCGATTTTTATAACAATATATTTAGTTTAGTATATTTTAGGTGTTATATAACTTCACTTCATAAACCTCGCACCTTATAGTCATCCGTCTCGCGTATTTTGTATAGACAGTTAATAAATAACGTTTTTATAATTATAGTTTTTTTTAACATGGCTATGATATACCATTTTGAATTCCCCACAAAAAGCCCTTGATTTTGATACCCATGTTGCAATTGTAAAAAAAAAAAAAATTTTTTCACCTCGAGTCTATAGCGTCTCACAGTCGTCTTGTTGTTGTTTTTTTAATTTCACCTATCTAAGAACACTTAGGTTATTAAGACAAATATAATGATATCTTAATTACGTAAATCCGTCCAGCGGTTTGGAAGATATGAGGTAATAAAGAATATTACATACATACATACATACATACAAGATACGCGCGAAAAACATAACCCTTCTTGCAGTCGGGTAATAAAAAGAGCTGATGCACAAAAATACCATTGACAATTGTTTAATTTTTTTATCAGATATGCGAACTTACATGGCACATTTGGCAGTTTTTTTTTAACTTATCCGCTTTTGTCAGATATGCAAGACTTCGGCACGCTGTCCAGCAAGACGGTGACAGAGGTGCTGATGCTGGAGATGAAGATGGCGCCAACGGCCAGCACCTACCTGGTCTCCGGCTACCCGCGCTCCATGCGAGACGTGGCCGAGTACTCCGACAAAGTGAGTCCGCCCTCTAAGTAACTCATCGTTATCAACCCATATTCGGCTCACTGCTGAGCTCAAGTCTCATCTCAGAATGAAAGGGGTTAGCCCAATAGTCCACCACGCTGGCCCAATGCGGATTGGCAGACTTCACACACGCAGAGAATTAAGATAATTCTCTGGTATGCAGGTTTCCTCACGATGTTTTCCTTGACTGTTTGAGACACGTGATATTTAATTTTTTCAATGCACACAACTGAAAAGTTGAAGGTGCATGCCCCGGACCGGATTCGAACCCACACCCTCCAGAATCTGAGGCAGAGGTCATATCCACTGGGCTATCACGGCTCTAAGTATCTACTACAATACAGTTAGAAGTAGTAGGAATACAATTAGAAACTTAAGCAAAGTGCGCTACTTTTCGTAGCGTAGCGATGCGTCAAGAGCTAGAAACATAATTAGAAACTTAAGCAAAGTTATGTCAATAACTATACAAATCATGCCCACGTTGCAAGAATATTTCAGGATTGGCCAGGATTCTTGGAGCAAAAATTTGCCAGCCCTTCTGTCACTAGGAGGGCTATTCTGTAACGATGTTTTGTATATCTCGCTAGTGCGACTTTTGAATTCACCTCTTCATCTTACTTCAACATAACTTCATCTCACATTAACATTATACTATAGAAAGAGGAAGATGGAGGTGATATCCGCACTGGCGAGTTAAACAAAATATCGAGAGAATAGTAACAACCAGCCGTGGTAAAATAATTCAAAGATTTTTGGCAATGCGAGTAGGAGGTATTACCACAAGCAGTACAAAAATTCTACGTCATGCTCATTGAAGATCTGATAATTAATATGAAAATATATTCGCATTTTTCTTATTGACACAAAAGTTAAATATAATTTGATCGACATTTTAAATTCATTTTATTTAACAAGTAATTGGGTATCTATTTCACTTTCTAGGATAATTTCATGACTACAATTTCCATGTAGGCGAATTCATAGAAAACATTGTAAAATTCTATAGAATAAGAATCGATAGGTACACCATTTAAATCGCGATCAAAATGTGAAAGTGTGAAGAACTTAAAGAATAACTTCAATACATGCTGTATCTAATGACTATCCTTTCATACGCGAAAGTCGAAACTAGTTAGCTTTTCAATAGATGAACTAATGACCTTGTTTTCTAGTATGAGGTTACTTTAATTAATTTTACCCCCGGCGCAAAAACGTGGGGTGCAACGATAAGTTTGTCTAACTCGATTTGTCTATATACGTGCCAATTTAACTCTCGAATGGAAGAGCCGATTTTTATTTCATCATTATCGTTAGCAGCCGTTGGTCATCCACTGCTGGACATAGACTTCTTGCATAGACTTCCAAATACTACGTTGTCCAGCGGCTCTCTGCAGCCCGCTTGATGTCATTATTCCACCTAGTGCTGGGTCGACCATGATTTTTATTTAGTTGCATGTATTTGAAATATTTCTTATTCAAGAACAAAGCTCAAAAGATCGATATCCGCCATTGAACTATTGTTGTCATCATCATCATCATATCAGCCGATGGACGTCCACTGCAGGACATAGGCCTTTTGTAGGGACTTCCAAACATCACGATACTGAGCCACCTGCATCCAGCGAATCCCTGCGACTCGCTTGATGTCGTCAGTTCACCTGGTGGGGGGTCTACCAGCACTCCGCTTACTAGTGCGGGATCGCCATTCCAGCACTTTGGGACCCCAACGTCCATCGGCTCTTCGAATTATGTGCCCCGCCCATTGCCACTTCAGCTTCGCAACTCGTTGAGCTATGTCGGTGACTGGTTCTTCTGCGGATCTCCTCATTTCTGATTCGATCACGTTAAGATCATATGTTAAGATGCTAAACCAAGACTAAATTCTCTTAATCCTTAAAAATTATCCCAAATTAATTCAGAAAGATTTCTTTTTTTCTTTGTGCTTTCTTTATGAATTAATTTGAGATCATTTTAAAAATAATTATCTTTCTGAATTAATTTGAGATCATTTTAAGGATTAAGAGGTCTTGGTTTTGAAATACATGCATTTTGACTTTCTACTTAATTCTTAAAATACATGAAAATTCATGTATTTCAAGTAGGCATAGTTTACAAGCATTTTTAAAACGTTAAACGTTTTATTATAAATATCTTTGTTTGTTTTTTTTTTTTTTTTTTTTTGATGGTATTTATATATATTTAATTTTATAAAACTTTACAATATGTTATTATTGTTATGTTGACAAGTGAAGTCGAAAACTTCAATAGTTATATTAATCATCAAACTGAAAATAGTACTCAAAGCAGAAATCCGTAATTTCTCTTCCATTTGACGGAAGACAAACTTCTTAGTGCAATTAAAAATAATTATTTAAAATTAGATACGTAATTAACTACACAGACATAACATTATCACAAATTAATGACTCATACCCAAAGACATTTATGTTACCGGTAGGTACGTACCTACTACATATTTATTTCAGTAGCCATATATGTATAATAATAAATCGATTTGGAAAGGACAGACTGACAGGAATCCACGGCTGTGCTGTAGTGTGTCAAGGGCGTGTAGAACAACCTCATTACCAACACGTGCGCCTATTTTGTCTATTTCACGGACCATAGATAGTAGACCATGGCCCTGCTCCTTACAGGGCTAGCATTGGCTTTATTCTATAAACTAGGTCTTACTTTTATATAACACTAGCAAGCGCACCACTATTTCGACTGCGTGGTTCCTATTTCAGTGGGAATAAATAAAATTAAGCCTATGTCACTCACTCATAACGTGGCTTTCCATTAGTGAAAGAATTTTTAAAATTATTTTGGTAAATCCAGAGATTAATACAATCACAAAATTTACCTCTTTCTCTTTTTTTCTTACAAAAGGAATTCTCAGCTGTTGCCCGAAGTTTTGAATATGAAACACAATGCTTCAGGAAGCACGCAGAGCTGTCAATATAATTAACATGTTATAATTAATGATCATTACAAAGTTAAATATTATCATCCCAAGCCCGCCATTCTGCATCAGAGCAGCGTGACGGTTCCTAATCCTCTCTCCTATTAGAGTTCCTCCGGTAGAGGTCAATTGACCTCGTACCGCTAACAAAGTGAAACGTTGTGGATTTTTGCCGGCGTCACCGCTTGCATTCGTCCGAATTTTCACAGAGAAATTCATTCATTTATCATTTATGACTTGATGAGAGTTGTGATGAGAGCCGTGATAGCCCAGTAGACCTCTACCTTCGGTTCGGAGGGCGTAGGTTTGAATCCGGTCCGGGGCATGCAGATGCACCTCCAACTTTTCAGTTATGTGCATTTTAAGAAATTAAATATTACGTGTCTCAAACGGTAAAGGAAAAATATCGTGAAGAAACCTGTATACCTACCTAAGAATTAGTTTCTACCAATCCGCATCGGGCCAGCGTGGTGGACTATATTAGCATATGGTGTGGTGAGCCAAATATGGGTGTTTATAATGATAATGATTTATGACGTCATTAATCAAGAACATTAATGTTCATATTAAGTGCTGAATAGCTACTTGTAAAAACAATAGACACAGAGTAAAATGAGAGTAAGGCTTGCAAATGGAATTGAATGTTAAAAGCTCCATGGGGACTGACTTAAATGGCAATTAGGTACCTACATGCTGAGACACGGTAAAGTGTAGTAAATCTATTCCAGAAATATATTCTAGCTATGGAAGGAATGCTCTAGTTGTAGTAGTCAGTTACAACTATTTACCAGACGTAATGTTTTCTGATAGCACGGAATTAATAAAAGCATTAGCTTTAACGTTTTCTATGTTCTGTGTCGAATAGCCTACCAAGTAAACGTTTACTGTGCTGTGTAAAACTTCATCGTCATAAATTTTCTAAAAGATGAGTTTTTTCTGCTTCATCAAAAGATTTTTAATGGCTTAAAGCTCTCGCTGAGCTAATTTCAGCTGATGGATTGTCGGGAGAAAGTTATCAGGAGATACCTATTACTATTAACTTTGTTCCATTCTAGCTGAATAACATTAACCTTCTGTTTATTTTCAAAACTGTGGATTTGTATAATACAATTATGTAGCGACATTTGTAATTGATTGTTACTTTTTAATTTTTGATTGATATGAAATCGTATTATAATAAAACATGAGGTGGTCGGTCGACGCGTCCGTGACAATGAAAGTGGCGTTACCGATACTATCACGATGGTAGCTAGATTAGTCGCCACGCGAGGATGTTCGCATGTCGGGGATCGTGGAAAAATGTATGCTCGTAATAACTGTTGGTTAGAGAATGTTCTAGATTAAAATAATAGCTAGTTGTTTATTCTTTTTGTCGTATTTCACTTTCACCCCCCAGAACTTTTGAACGACTCAACCGATTTTCATCAAACAGGTCATGATGTCTAAAAACTCGCACATCACCTACCTACAAGGATATTTCTCTATCCCATCTACAGGCATAGAGAAATGTTTGTTATTTTAAACTATCAGTAGATGGCGTTCGCGGAGAACTTTGAAACAATCCCTTTGTGTACACTTTAAGAACTCGTTGCGATGCAGTTATACCAGAGGCTCATAGATGGCGTTTTATTTATTATTTTCGCAAGAAGTTTTACTTCGGTCGTGTGGTCAGCACAATAATTTTTTTTAATTATATTTTGTTTGTCCGTGGCCAGATACAGACAATAAGCGGCGTGGTGCTGGTGAGCTGGCGGCAGCGCGTGCTGGAGCGGCAGATCGAGTACGGCGCGAGGCTCGGCCACGTGGTGCTGAGCCTGGCGCGCATGGAGCTCAACAACTTCTACAAAAGCGTCATCCCCGTCGCCGACTACTTCGACCAGAGCAACATGCTCATTGCGGTGAGTGCTATCGGGGACTGATACACTTAGGCCAAAACTACCCTCAAAAAGCCGAGGTCCTAGTCCCAGAGGAGACGCCCTTAGAGATTCTTTCCGCCCATCTCCTCTGCTTCTGCCTTCGGGCGAATGCGCATCTCATCAAGCGATGCTTCTGCGTTCGCCCATAAGCCCCGGTGACGCCGTTGAAGTCCCATTAAGGAGCCTACGGCACTTACACAAACAACAAAGGAAGTTGACTACCTAACTGAAGCTACCAACTGCTAACACTCATGAATACATAACATCGCCTCAGACGACGCGCTAGGAACTGCGCCTGTTCAACAGGTTTTATGTCACACTAGCTGACGCCGCGCGGTTTCACCCGCGTGGTTCCCGTTCCCGTAGGAATACGGGGATAATATATAGCCTATAGCCTTTCTCGATAAATGGGCTATCTAACACTGAAAGAATTTTTCAAATCGGACCAGTAGTTCCTGAGATTTTGCGCGTTTATTCAAACAAACAAACAAATTCTTCAGCTTTATAATATTAGTATAGAAGTATAGATGTTATCTGGTAAACTTCAACCGTGGCCAATTACCACCGTAACGGCAAAGACCAAGCGATTTAAATTTCACGTCATATATTAAATGTCATTATACAGAGTGTCCCGTAATTAAAGGATATAACGCAAATGGTAGTCATACCACCTAATTATCTAAAACTAATTTCAATAGTTTTCCGAAAATCCCTAGGGTGACCAAGTTGTATTTTCTTTTCAGATTTTTAAAATTTTTCTATTTTGTAACAGTTTTTTCAATGCTGTAGCTGCTGTAATAAAGGTGTTAAAGATCTCATTTTTGTTAAAGATTACGGATTAAATTACCATTGTAATGTAATACTTATTTTACAAATAATGTCTTATGTGTTTTGTAGAAGAAGCTTCGAGTGTAAAGAAATAACATGATCCGATTAAAAAAAAAAATGTCCTGTAAAAAATGCATGTAACTGTAGTGTACTATAATTTTAAAAACTGGTACATTTATCGAGGTTTTTTTAAATTTTTCATGACTGGCATTTATTACGTTGTACAAAATATATAAATTTTTGAAATCTTAAAAAAACTAAATAATTTTAAAAAATTAATCTGGCCCATGAGGGGATCGAACCCGCGACCTTCGCGTTATTAGCACGACGCTCTAACCAACTGAGCTAATGGGCCGTGCTCTGAGACATTCAAAACAAAAGTCCATTGCTATACAATTGCGATAAATAATGTGTTGGTATTAAAAAGGTACTTTGCAAATGTCATTCTATTATATTAATCTTAATCTACTTTAAATTAAAGTTATCTTTATTAAGGAGAAGATAAAGATTATCAACTCATAGAAACTTGAAAATTTTATTCATTTTATTTTTATTTACGTATCCTAAATGAAATTAACTGTAACTAGCCGACGCCCGCGACTTCGTCCGCGTGAAACTCGATATAAACTTTTAACTACCCCTATTCTACCCCTACCCTACCCCTAGCCTACCCCTACCCTTACCCTACTCCTACCTACCCCTACCCTACTTTTCTGGTTGATTTTTTACACCTTGTGTCCGAAAAACCCAAATATCTTACGGAACCCTATTTTTTTCCAAAATAAAATTTAGCCTATGTTACTTTTGGAAAATGTAGCTTTCGAATGGTGAAAGAATTTTTTAAATCAGTCCAGTAGTTTTTGAGCCTATTCATTACAATCAAACAAACATAAAAACAAAGTTTTCCTATTTATAATATTAAATAGATAACACGTTCTTACTTACGGTGAATATCTATACTAAGTATTTACAAAAATCCCATTTAAATATAGCGAAATAGGCTGTAAGAGTGGTTAGGTAGGTAATTTTCCGATTTTGGTAGAGTCACTTTATAATTATAAACGTAAAGGTGGGTACAGATTGGTGCAATGCAACATGTAATGTAATATTCTGCCTTACATTGCATGTTCCCTGCTGCCTTGGACATGTGGCGCGCGCGGTACGCGCATTGACTACGAATCAGTCGGCTCAGTCCTGCGCACACCAAAAACGTTCGTACCAAAAACCGACAAATCTCGAATCGAACCGCGCACGAGTTGTAACGCTGGGAGCGTGCGCGACCCAGGCGCAGTTCGTGCGCACGAGGCGTCCAAACCACGACCATTCGTGATACATTGCAGCAATGTGGACGTCAAATTCTTGCATTGCATGTTGCATTACATGTTGCATTGCACCAATCTGTACCCACCTTTACAATAATAAACGTGTCAAAAGCACTTTGTAAACTAAACTAACATACTCAAAGATTATTTTACTAGAAAAAAATACTTCTACTAGTTTCCCATAATGCATTTTATAGCACGAACCACGTAAGAACTTCCGTGTAATGTGTAACAATAGATTCTGTTTGAAATGCACCTACTTATTTATTTATTACATTACAAATAACCTGACTACAAAGAAAAGTAAATAAGCCAGTTATTTTTTCAAAATTGTCATAAGTAAAGCTTTTCAAGTCAAATACAAGATTTACAAAGATAAAAGAAAGCGAATTAGGTATTATTTATCAAAACAATGTTAGAGTGAAAATAATATAAACAAATATATTCTATAGTCTAGGAGATAATATAAACAAATATATTCTATAGTCTAGGAGAGTGTAGGCAATATTTAAAGGTATACATGAATTTCCCGCTACGTTAAGTGTGCGTTGGAAAAAATCTGAAACTAAATTACGATTTTGAGACACCTCAGCTGGCCTATTCACTATATTAGTCTTTAATATCAATGTATTGAAAAAATATCACAGCAATTGACAAAATATTATTTATTTATTGTGTGATATTCACCAGTAAGCACCGGATGACATTTTTACGTACCTAATCTCAATTTCGTATGTCAACTAGCATACTTCAAAGATAGTGAATAAGCCTGCTGTACTCACTAAAAAATCATGATTATCGTAAAGTTATGGTAGGTATAGATACGATTAATAAGCTGTTATTTATAAATTAATTCAGAGTTCTAACAGCTTGCGTAGCGTGGTCCTGCTTATGTATGGCGGAATATAAAAAATCTAAAAAGGTTTCGATAGCATATTTTTAACCCCCGACGCAAAAAGAGGGGTGTTATAAGTTTGACGCGTCTGTCTGTCTGTCTGTCAGTCTGTCTATGGCAACATAGCTCCCGCACGGATGAAGCGATTTCAATTTAGTTTTTTTTGTATGAAAGGTGACTTACGGGCGAGTGTTCTTAGAGTATGTTTGATGAAAATCGGTTGAGCTGTATAAAAGTTGTGAGGGTTGAAAGTGGGGAAGAATAACCGAAGGTCTGCAAATATACTCGAGTTGGGTCTCAAATAAAAGTGCACTAAAAGAGAATATTGATGACTTGATCGAGAGTGTAATTAATAATTTCATGACCTTCGGGGGTTTATCAAAATTTTAAATTTTATGTTATTTATGATTTTGTTCGAAGTTTCTATTGACAGAAGAAAAAAACGGTGTACCATCTCGAGTGTAAAACCATCGCGTAGAATATACCCACGGGCTCTTATACAATAACACATTGGGCGTGTTATAAAGAAAATTGCCATCGCCGGCGGCGGTGTGTTTGCATATTTTATCAGAAAATTGCCGGCTCAGCCTTTTGTTCGTATTAATTTTGAATTTAGAATTATTGTGTTGCCTTCCCACTGTGTTGACTGGCTGGTTAGTGCAGTGGTTAGATTGTGAAACTTCGGATTTGCGGTCCTGGGTTGCGCTATTAAACATTAAGTTCTATAGTGTTTTTAAGATAGCATGGGTACGGTGACAGTCGCCTGTATCATCATCATTCTCAACCCATATTCGGCTCACTGCTGAGCTCGAGTCTCCTCTCAGAATGGGAGGGGTTAGGCCAATAGTCCACCACGCTGGCCCAATACGGATTGGCAGACGTCACACACGCAGAGAATTAAGAAAATTCTCTGGTATGCCGTTTCCTCACGATATTTTCCTTCACCGTTTTTTGAGACACATGATATTTAATTTCTTAAAATGCACACAACTGAAAAGTTGGAGGTGTATGCCCCGGACCGGATTCGAACCCACACCCTCCGGAATCAGAGGCAGAGGTCATATCCACTGGGCTATCACGGCTCTTACAGTCGCCTGTGTGGGGTTCATAATACGTACTGTTATCGTGCGGCAAACTTTCAAGAGTGAAACGAACTGTCACCCGCACCATCCTACATGAAACGAACTGTAAATAGAAATTTTCAAAGCGGCTCAGAGCTAGGAAGTTGGGGGCACAAAACTGTGCGCCGGAGAGCATGTTAAGCTGTTGATTCCGGTCATAATATAATGATAGTAGATTCTAATAGTATCACCTTGATCCTGCCAATCCGTTGCGGAGCTTAATCTTTAAATGCAGGGACTCCATCCCAAGGGAGGGCCTGGCCTGGTGCAGTTTTCAGGTGGAAGCTGACCCAGGACCTCTCTATTGTAAAGACAATTGCCCATTTTTTTTTTATTTGTCTTCAACCAACCAAACTCGTCGTCATAATGGCAATATAACGATGTAACGGTTATTGAAAATACTGGATCTTACCACCAGAACAGACAGAAATGTAAAACCAATTTTTACGTGGGGAAATCCTCATAATCCAAGAAAGGACCTTCTTGCCACTGAGAAATCCTCATGGATAGGTACCTTCTTGCTTGCTATGGAGATAAGAAGGTTATGTCGCGTTTTAACCCAATATAACCCCACGGCGTGACTCGTCGCCTGATGACTGGGTCACGGGAACGTTTGGAGCCAATTTATTATAATATATAATTACCTTAACCTTTAATATACCATTACCAACTTAGCCAAACATTGTCAAAGTGATCTGTGGTTCCAGCTGAAAATCAGCGCTGCGTGCCGTTCTTTAAATGATCATGTATCATTATGCTGAGCTGGGCCATTTTCTGGGTTATGCCACACATCGTAGGGTATTTACCTGGGTGTATTGTTGGGTGAAATAATGTTGAAATAAAAGCATTTTTCTTTCTTTCAAAGTGGTGAAAGAGGTGTGACGCAGTATGACGGATCAGTTTAAGTAACGTAACGCAATCGATCTGCATCAATAATACATTGCCGCGTCGCGTAGGGGACCGCTATCGACCAGCTAATATGATATCAGTTGGATGTAATTGCATGGTTGCGTATTGAATGACAATGACTGCAGTATCGAAGACACCGTTTGTATTGATTCGGTCATAATGATACTTCTACAGGGTTAACTTGTAGGTGTAGGTCGGTGCTGCTTTAGGTTAAGGTTTAGTGTATGCGTATTTCGTCACGCATGCTAGACATTTGCGTATTTTGTCACGCATGTGATAGTTGTGCGTATTTCTACATGCATGCGTTTTGCGAGACATATGCGTATTTTTTTCATGCATGCGAGACATTGCAATAATTGGGCAGGCAAGAGATAGTTGTACGTATTTCTTAAGGCATGAGAAAAATTTGCGAAATGCGCACATTTCTAATGATTCTTAAGATTTCCGCTAGTGTATTTGATGATCACAGAATTTTAATGTGTAAATAAAGATATATTTAAAATACGCATACATTTAAACGAACGAAAGCTTGCTAATCTGAGGAATAAATAAATAAAAAAATTTCAGTGGCCCATGAGGAGATCGAACCCGCGACCTTCGCGTTATTAGCACGACGCTCTAACCAACTGAGCTAATGGGCCAATTGCTTAAAGTGCTAAAATTATGTATAGATAACATTTTACAATGGCGAAATTTTCAGCGAGAGCATAAATAGATAATAGTAGGGTTTTTACATTTTTTTAAAACAGTGTTTATGCTATTTGAATATGCTATATTTTATTTTGTCTCGTCAATGATAACCAGTAAAAATTATAAATAAAATAAAAAAATATCCACGTGAAATTTTTGCCACCGAAACACAATAAATAGACAAGTGACGTCATTCATAAAGGCTACTGTTCACTTAAGGATCCTAACAATCAAGCTCATCACAGAAAATAGAAAACGCTTTTACGCTTATTAATATGAATGTAAATGTTAATTGAAAATGATCTGTAAATCATAAATAACTTACAGTTATTTGAATTATTACAAGATGATTTTGATGATATGAATGTTTGTTACTCTTTCACGCCTCGACTACTTCCTTCAAAACCTCTTTTAAGTTAGCCTAATAGCTACTACCACCTTCTCATCAGTTAACACGTGAGAGTTACAAATTCAAGAGCTAATTTGCCTTTTAATAAAAGAAAGGAAGGTAAATTAGATATAAAAACTAAGGTACGGTAGAATTATCCGAGTACTAAATAGCCTAGTATCGAGTTACTTAGTCTAAACGACCGTTGAACCTGTTTATTTATTTAGTACAAAAGTCTCCTAGCTATTAAGTGTCCTACTGTGCGTGGTACACAGATTAAAGAATAATAGACACATAGAGCGCACGGGACACGGCAGTGATGCAGCCATTCTAAATACGAATTTTAAAACTAATATATTCTCGAGTCAGTACGACACAAAGCATCGCATCAGTAATTTTCAATACTATACAAGTAAAATAAGAGCCGTGATAGCCCAGTGGATATGACCTCTGCCTCCGATTCCGGAGTGTGTGGGTTCGAATCCGGTCCCCGGACCGGATGCACCTTTTCAGTTGTGTGCATGTCAAGAATTGGGCCAGCGTGGTGGACTATTGGCTTACCCTTTTCAATCTGAGAGGAGATTCGAGCTCAGCAGTGAGCCGAACATAGGTTGATATCAATTAATCAATCAAAATGGCGTCTTATGTTTTTAAATATTTTAAAAACATATAATTAACAAAAATTAAAAAAACAAGATGGAGTATTTTTATAGGTAGATAATTATTGATTGTCTATTACGATATCAATTTACGTAATTGTAGTTAGTGTTAAATCTTGAAATACAAATTATGAAAATAGTTTGTTTTTGCAGATGTCAAAGAGACGCGTGACGTTTTTTTAAGGATTTCACCGGCCCCACAGCGCTGCTTGTAAAGACTCCTTCTATATTATTCTTTATTCTGTGGTAATAAAGTTTCTGTTCGACGAAACGTAAAATATGTTTGTAACGCCCGATGATTCACAAAAATCGATGGGAAACCATTAATAATGGGCATGTGCTTTTTACTTGTTATGGCCACTTATTAAAGTCTAGAGTTCTGATATTAGTTATTGTAGATTAGCTTCTTTCTGGTAAATTGATTTTTTCTAAAAAATAAAGCAGACTTCAATGTGTCATTGTTAAGTTTTTTTTAATTATTATTTACTAATTGATTACAATCTCACTTGATAGTAATTGATGATGCAGTCTAAAATGGAAGCAGGCTAACTTGTTAGGAGGAGGATGAAAATCCACACCCCTTTTCTGTTTCTACACGACATCGTACCGGAAATAAATCGCTTGGTGGTACCGTCTTTGTCGGTAGGGTGATAACTAGCCACGGTTGAAGCCACCAGCTAGACCTAGACCAATTACGAAAATCTCAATCGGCCCAGCCGGGGGTAGATCCCAGGACCGCCGTTTTGTAAATCCACTGCGCCACGGAGGCCGTCAAAGTCACTACAAAGTGTAGAGTTAACAGTAGGGATAGTCACGTAGTCACCTTCTCCGATTTTGGAGTAAAAATTTCGACGTAGAATGTAGATGGCTTTTTGTCGGGTTTGGGTGGCTTTACCACACTGGTACCACGTTGGTTTTTCGTGAAGAATCGTAATTTTTTTTTCCCCATGAAAGGCCCTTTTATCACATAAATCCTATAAGTGACAAAAAGGGCCTACCAAGTTAAAACTATTATGTTCATATTTTAAAATACAGAAAAGAAGTGATAGGTGCAATTAATATAAAAGCCATTGGGAACCACTATTATGTTTGTAAGAATTGTATTATACATATATGTTACGCTCAAATATTAGCGGAAAAATAGCGCTCACAACGCGTTGAGATCGCATAGCATGTCAGCCACGACACGAATTTCGCTATTTGGTATTTCTGTGATTGCTACACCGCGTCGTGCGCGTTTTCATTAGAGCCGTAACACGAATTTCGCCATGTGGATGTTTTACTGTGACCACAACGCGATGTGAGCTATTTTTCCGCTCACTGAGCGTTTTCTATCTTTAAACGTAACATATACATTTATTAGATCATTTGTACTTTAATTAAAATAACCCAAGGCCTTGCTAAGATGTTGTAAATAGGCGATGTGCCAACATTCTTCTCAATTCACTGATAATGACAATAGACCTATGAGATTTTGTGCAGTATTTCTGTAGTGTTATCATGGTCGACTCATGGAAATACATCATCGAATGCACAAATTATCAAAATCTACACTTCATATTATAAAGGAAAATATTTGTGTCTATGCATTAAATAGCCCAAGTGGATTGGACCTTTTCCTTCGATTCGGAAGGCGTTCGAATCCGGTCCAGAGCATGTACCTCCAACTTTTCAGTTATCTGCATTTTAAGAAATTAAATATCACATGTCTCAAACGGAGAAGGAAAAACATAGTGAGGAAACCTGCACACCTGAGAATTTTCTTAATTCTCTACGTGTGTGAGGTCTTCCAATCCGCATTGGGCCAGCGTGGTGGATTAAGGCCTAATCCCTCTCTTTGTGAGAGGAGACTCGTGTTCAACAGACGAATATGGGTTGATGATGATAAAATAGGCTCTGGAGTTCAGTAATCAATACATTATTTGACGACCTTTTTGGCGCAGTTGGTAGTGTGCTACTGAACAAAGATCCCCAGCACGGGTTAGTTTAGAATTTTATATTTTCTAAAGGTAGGTAGGTTTTTGTTACCAACCTACTGGCAAAGACGTATCGCTAACCTATTTCGCGTTTCGGCACAGATAACATATGTGTTTCGGTACCTACGATACGATTGCTAAGTAAAAGGTATGGATAGAATGAACAGGGATTTAAAGGGTCAGATTTGGGGCACTGCCACTGGTCCCAGAAAAACGCACGCCCATTCAACGCCCAATATAAAATGGCACGAATTAATGACGTCGTTGATTCCCTGTGTAGGCGTTCAAACAAAATTACAAATGTCTTTGTTATTTGTGCGTTTATGTTTATAGTTCATTGTGTTGAAAAATGTAACGTTTAATGTAAAGAAGCTAAAAATGTATGAATTTTCATCTACGTCATCAACCCATATTCGGCTCACTGCTGAGCTCGAGTCTCCTCTCAGAATGAGAGGGGTTAGGCCGATAGTCCACCACGCTGACGAAATGCGGATTGGCAGACTTCACACACGCAGAGAATGGGGATGATGACTAGGTTTCAATATATTGATTTTTATGATACATTCGGGTAAATAGGGTCAATGTTAACTAATTTATACATAAAAAGCAAAGATTGTCTGGATATTTGCAAAATAAATGAGATTATAAAATTTCAAAAACTATTAAAAATATTTTATCGTAATTAGATGAAAATTCATACAGTTTTAGCTTCCTTACATTAAATGTGACATTTTTTAATATATGAACTATAAGCATAAACGCACAAATAACAAAGATATTAGTAATTTTATTTGAACGCGCATACAAATCTAACGATCATTACATTGCCTATGACGTCATTATTTTGAGCCATTTTGTATGGGGCGTTTTTCAGGGATCCGCGGCAGCGCCGCAAATCTAACTCTTTAAATCCCTGTAGCTCCGAAAGTAACGATCGCAGATACCCTGTTCCTTTTACAAAATTGCTTTACTATTAGTATACTCTTAATTTATATACAATTTAAAAAAACTGTCATCATCCCTATTATTCTCTGGTATGCAGGTTTCCTCACGATGTTTTCCTTCACCGATTGAGACACGTGATATTTAATTTCTTAAAATGCACACAACTGAAAAGTTGGAGGTGCATGCCCCGGACCGGATTCGAACCCACACCCTCCGGAATCGGAGGCAGGTCATATCCACTGGGCTATCACGGCTTTTTATATAATTACGATAAAAGAATTTTAGTAATAATTCTTTTATCGTAATCGTAATTAATATTTACAAAATTCATATTCCTATTTATTTTGCAACCATCCAGTCAATCTTTCTGTTTTACATATTAATTATTTAATATTCACCTTATTTACATGAATGTCTCTTATAATTGATAGATTCAAACCTAGTCATCATCCCCATTATCAGGGAGTGACATAGGCCTTTATCCTTTTATCTCCGTATTCCCTGTGTTAGCTGCGCTCATGAAATAACAGGGTTCTGTACTTGTACCAGGGGCGTCGCTACCGACGTATCAGCCGTATCTTTGATAGGGGGCCCCCTTGAGTGTGAAAGCAAAAATGAGCAAAATTTAAACCACAGACTCACTTAGTTTGGTGCTTCCCGGAAAAAAAACGATAAGAGATTTTCGGGATTTGTCGCTCGTCTATTGGACCCCCCAACTAACTTTGATACAGGACCCCTCCAAGACAAGCTACGCCACTGACTTGTACATACGTTTTCTGTCGTTCTACTAATATTCAATAAAGTTTTGTCTATGTCATTTGTCGGTCACCATACGCGAAGTTATAGAGGACGTGAGACAGACCAGCTGCGAGGCGGGCCCCTGAAAATTTAATGCCTTGAATATTGTCTATTCCCTATGAGACCTCGTCCTCCATAATAGATACACGACTTGTTTCTTTTACACGTGAGATGGGGCGGGGCCCAAGACCTGCATTCGAGGTGGAAGTAAAGGACAAATTACTCATAATCTACGTCAGATGCTATTATTTAAATCTATAATACAATGATAGCTAAATCTATATATTCAAACCTAGTCATCATCCCCGTTCTGTGCCTCACTCTACGACCTGAAGTTTTTGACGTATAGGTACTTATATTTTAACACCACCACGTGTGTTAAAATTGGCTAAGCACCGCCTTCATACTGATCAGCAGGTAGAACATATTATGATGTTATTTTTCGCTTTTTAGTTTACTGGGTACGTTTTTTGGTTTTGAAGTTGGTTGTATTTTTTTTATTAAAATTTTCATTATTTTTCCATTTTTAGTGTAAAATTTCATCTCAAACGAACACATCAGACCCCTAATGACAGTCACAACCCATCTTGGTACAACATTCTTAGCAATACAAATTAATCAAGCCCAAGCACAAGGTAGCTACCGTACACGGTTAAGGGGTTCCCTTAATTGACCTTGGTCTTCATCATCAGACCCCTAATGACAGTCACAACCCATCTTAGTACAAAGTTCTCAGCAATACGAATTAATCAAGGCCAAACACAAGGTAGTTATTGTAAACTGTTAAGGATTTCCCTTAATTGTCCTTGGTCTTCATCACCAAACCCCTAAATGACAGTCACAACCTATCTATGTGTAAAGTTCTCATTAATACAAATTAATCAAGCCCAAACACAAGGTAACTGCTGTAAATCGCCGAGGAGTTCCCTCGTCTATTTTATGGCTCCATCATCAGATCGATTTTAAACCTTCATGAAATTGTAGTGCTTAAAACTACTAAATGGAAAAGTTTACGAACACACTAGACACCCATATAATTTTCGAAAGTTCCCCTCAATTTCTCCAGGATTCCATCATCAGATCTTGACATGATGGCAATGGGACCAAATGGGTACTATACCGTTTCAAACAAAAAAAAGAATTTTTGAAATCGGTCCAGGCGTCTTTGAGTAATCGGTGTACATACATAAAAAAAAAAAAAATACCGACCGAATTGAGAACCTCCTCCTTTTTGAAGTCGGTTAAAAAGATTATAAAATTTCAAAATCAACTTTTGTGATTTTATAAATTAAATGCTTTACTATTTTAAAACTTTACTATTTTATAGTAAAGTTGTAAAATAAATAAGATTTTTTTCTTTCACAAGGAACCCTAGCTTCTAAAAAAAATACCCTCGTATTTCAAAATCTTTTACGCGCATAGATACTCGTATTGTTTGCGTGTACAGAATGTAATAGGTCCGCCATCTTTAGGAATTCGATACATTGGATTCAGAATGACGTCACTACATGCATTTTCATCCAATTTTAACTAAGGTTTTACACGTGTAAACTTACAGGTCAAAATATTGACTTGAAAGTTTACACATGTAATATTATGGATAATGTTTGAAATTTACGACAAACAAAATAATTAATAAATTCATTAATATTTTTTTGTTAACTGTTTAAATATAGTTAATTTAAACAGTAAAATTATTCTAAAAAAAAAACAAAAATTAAATACATTTTATCTTGATCAAAGATTTTCTACAATCAGACATGTTACGTGCCTACAAAATCGCCGCAAAAGTGATCTGAATACTCCACTGAGCCAACTTAGGGCACATATGCACAATTTTGTGTTTACTTACATTATACTAGCGGACGCCCGCGACTTCGTCCGCGTAAAACTCGATGTAAATTTTCAACTACCCTACCCCTACCCTACCCTACCCCTACCCTGCCCCTACCTTACCCCTACCCTGCCACTACCCTACCCCTACCCTGCCCCTACTCTATCCCTACCCTAATCCTACCCTACCCCTACCCTACCCCTACCCAGCCCCTAGCCTACCCCTACCATACCCCTACCCTACCCCTACCCTACCCTTACCCTACTCCTACCCTACGTTGAAATTTTTCCTGAATTTTCTTTGCTATAAACCTCACGGAGCCCGAGACCTTTTCAACGAATGCAAAACCGTGGAAATCGGTTCGTGCCCTCTGGAGTTATAGCGTTAGGAAGAAAAACCCGACTTTTATTTTATTTATATTTTTTTTATAAAAAGTATCCTATGTCCTTCTCCTGGCTCTAAACTACCTCCCTGCCAATTTTCAGCTAAATCGGTTAAGCCGTTCTTGAGTTATAAGTGGAGTAACTAACACGACTTTCTTTTATATATATAGATGTTTATGTACCTATACGTATATAGTTTTTAGACTTCTTGAATACTCGACATTGTAGACAATATTTTGGTATTATTTGTTTATATAACTTTCGTTGTTTACAAACTACTTAAATGAAATTAAGACAATTACAGTTCGTTTCATGTAGGATAGTGCGGGTGACAGTTCGTTTCACTCTGGAAAGTTTGCCGCGATTAACGATAATAGAGCCATGATAGCCCAGTGGATATGACCTCTGCCTCCGATTCCGGAGGGTATGGGTTCGAATCCGGTCCGGGGCATGCACCTTCAACTTTTCAGTTGTGTGCATTTTAAGAAATTAAATTTAAACGTTTGAGGCGTGATATTTAATTAAATTAAATATCACGCCTCAAACGGTGAAGGAAAAACATCTTGAGGAAACCTGCATACCAGAGAATTTTCTTAATTATCTGCGTGTGTGAAGTCTGCCAATCCGCATTGGGCCAGCATGGTGGACTATTGGCCTGACCTGACATTCTGAGAGGAGACTCGAGCTCAGCAGTGAGCCGAATATGGGTTGATAATGATGATGATGAACGATAATAGTATGTATTATGAATGAAGGCGACTGTCACCGTACCCATGCTATCTGATAAACACGTCTGTTTTCGTCAGTTTGACCAACCGGCCCATTAGCTCAGTTGGTTAGAGCGTCGTGCTAATAACGCGAAGGTCGCGGGTTCGATCCCCTCATGGGCCAGAATACTTTTTTTTTTATATCTGATTCTCTGATTGTATGGCAGTCGTTAAACAATACGTACGTACAAATAAAACCGCAACTTCCTCCTAATTTCCTATGAATGATGAACGAAAAGGAGGCTAGACCCGCCATGCTGCTCTAATGTCGGTCAAAAATACGATTTATATGAATAAAAATACGAAATACGTTTTATCCTAAAATAATTCCTGGAGGAATAAATAAATAACAGAAAACCGACCCATTCCATAAAATGTACACCCTTCCGTATTGTTAAAGTTTTTAAGTGAAGGTTAATAAAAATTATAAATATTTGTAAGTTGACCTTTTGAAATTCGATCTTACCGTATTACTAGCTTCTAGAAATATAAAACTTTAAACAGCCTTGTTAGCTTTGCGTTTAGAAATGTATTTCGTGCAGGTGTTTAGGTCATATTTGATGAGATTTGTTCCTTCGCTACCAACTGACAATCGAATTTTAAATATGTTATTTGAATTGGTATCGGATCCAACCAGATTAAATAGACTAAAGTTAGCCACCTAACATCAAAATTCAAAATTCATTTATTACAAGTAAATTGACTATTTGTAAAGATTCTACCACCGGCCGGAACTCAACAGTTGCTCTTTTGAAAAAATCATACAATATTATAATTTACAATTGATGACAACATTACAATTTCTTATAGTTTTACTTCCTGTCTGAAGGTGGAAGCTTCTTGTCGACTACATACAAGATTATCAAGATTATGCCTTCCAAACCGCTAGAGACAAACAGTAATGTGATTTTCAAAAGTAGGAACTTGTAAAAGACTCGGTAAAAAAAGTCCAAAATTTGGCTCACTTTTGGAAAACTTTCAATACGATACAGAAATGAAAAATATACTGAAAATTTTGTATTTTTTACTATATTACTCCATTAGAATTTAAGGCGAAATAATATTGGCCAACATGGAAAATAAGCTGAATTCATTATTTTCATCCTAATCCATCTTTACAAATGATATGCGGGCAACGGGGTAAAGGACTGCGCGAGTGTGAAGTTGAGCGCGCGACGCACCGCTACCCTCCTCCCGGCCCGCGCGGACCATCGGGAGTGTTACGAACGAATTTGCCAAGCTATAACATTTAACTTTCTTTCACAATCACAGGTGAACGGCGAACGGAACCCCGAAGAAGTTTACAAGGACTTTCGGGCAGCGGTGTTACAGATTTTGGGAGCAGTCGAAGAACAGAACATGAATGGTGTTGGAATTGGCCCTCGTGGTATGAATTAACATTAACCTATCTGGTTAGCAGCGGCGAAGATTCCATACAAACCGATTACCGCCGGGTTACCACTTAAATGTCCACACATATTCATTATTGTATACGCGGTATATAGTTCCCTTTCTTGAGATTGCCTTTGACAAAATTTCAGCCTTCGCCACTGCTGGTTAGTCCAGTAGTTAGTTATACCAGGAAACTCAGTGTTCTTGGGAATACTAACTAACTTTGACGTATGTTAGTTGACATATACGAAATTGAGATTTTTAAATTACCGCAGTTTTTTTATGAAATTCTTAACTTTTATTAACTAATATCGATATATATCGGACCCTTATTCCATGGACTATGCGAAATTAATATTAATGACTTTAAAACTTATTTCGCGGTTGTTCATTGCGAATATTATTTAAGCGGGTACATACCACGATAAAACGACGAGATTTTTAATGTCGATATTTCGACCCAGTTGCATGGATCGTGGTCACGACGGGACTGAAGTCGCGAGATGAGAAGTGAAGTCAGCTGTTAGGGGCAGAATCGATCTACCCTCTTTCTTGTTCTTTTTTCATTCAACAACCTCACGTTTTTGTCTGTTTAGGCATACCACACTCACGACATCGCATAAACGACACGACATTAAAAATCTCGTCGTTTTATGTATGTACCCGTTTAAATAATATTTGAAATTAATATTGTTTATATTAAATTTGATATGAGAAACTAAATAGTTAATTACTTGGCACACACTGTCTTCACACACACACACACACACCCACAACACACCGCACCCAACCACACACACACACACACACACACACACACACACACAACACACCGCACTCAACCACACACACACACAATTTCTCATACCAACGTTCACTCATACATACGTTTTAATGTGATTTTTTTTTCTCTCTCTTTTTTTTATTATTTCCTTTTCTTGAATGTATTCTCAGATTGTGCTTTTTTATAAATTGTTTTAACTATGGAAAATCTGTAATTGGCTGTAACATACAGGAAATATTGTATAATTGTATTCTTGGTAACGCTGTTGATTTTTCTTAAAAATAAATAAATAAATAAACTACCCTATCGTAGCAACGTGTTCAAATAACGCCTTCTCTGATTTCATTACCTTGCTTGCAATTACGCTTGCACGCCACCGTAGATGCGAGCGAACGCCGCAATTTTGCCCGTAGCGTTAGTAACGATAGATAACTTTTTCTGTATGCAGTAATACCAGGTGAAATTATAGGCGTGGAACCGGTACCGACGAGGAACCACAACGGGATGTTCACGCAAGACGTGGACATTGACGACGAGCCTCTACCGTCCACCATAGCGCCGACCGTTCCACCAGTACCCGTGCATATTGAGACGATGCCAAAAGTCGCCAGTATGCCAAACGCTACGCAGATTCCGAAAGTCATGCCAGTGAATGGCATCGACAGGGTTGTCAGTCCTAAGGTGAGGAAATTTTCAGAGATTTTTTAAGGCCAAGTCACACAACACATAAGTGACTCAATTGCGAGTGAGTCTATTTCTATTATTGATTTATTTCTATGCAACAATCGTCAATATTACAGACACACAGAAATTGTGATTTTCTCCATAAGATTCATTCGAATAGGCCTAGGATGTATGCCACGAGATAACTCGTGAAGAGAGGCATCGAGTACTCTGTCTTTCGCCCCTTAGCAACGAAAGAGAAAACTATATATTCGATTCCGCTGCTATTGGTCGACAATATATCTTTTATTTCCCGAGATAGGTATACATCACATGCGGTAACATAGAATAAATAATTAATTGCAAACGATCATATAAAAGTTATTTCTGTATCGTTTAGAATTAGATAAACGGTAAACCTTTATGTAATGTAATGACTCAGAAGTTGATTACAAAAATAAGAAAACTTACGCCGAAGAAAGGATAAAATTCACAATATGTATTTGTCAAGACAATGCAAACTGTAACCAAAACAAGACCCTAGAATAAAAGAGAATGACCTTGAGTGGAGTCACGGACTTGTGACTGATATATGTAGGGTTAATGACGTCCTGGACAGTTAAATAACACTCCCCTTTTCCACTCAAGTCACTCTCCCCGCATATCCTAAAATCACCCATGAAGGATTATCCAACAAAAAGTGTGGACGGATCGAACGACACGCCACGACAAGTATGAGCTAGACCGTACGGCGAGCGCCTTATATCGCCAGTCGTTCCCACCTGATGGCTATCCTTCCCTAACTTCCTACTCTTTAAAGAAACAAGTCGCGCCACCTAGCGTCGGCACAAGCCAACACGAGATCGAGCGACGTCATATCCACCTCAGACTTCAATTTCCTACAATAATTTTTAGAAGCAGGTCCATGTAAAAAACTGGCAACATTTACCTTTTGCTGGAAGAGAGTGACCTTGAGTGTCCTTTCGACTAGTATGTTATTTCCTTTAACTGCTTACAAGTTACAAGATTTTATTTTAGTGTTAGCATACATATGTTTTCTGTGGTGTTAGTTAGGCTGTTAAGGCCTTATAAGACCATTTTGTTTATTTTCAAATAACCATATTCGTTTTCTTCTGTATACAGACAGAAGTCATTCGAGTCCGTGGGACCAAAACTACAGTACCCCCTACACTATGGGTGGTAGGCGGACCTGGCAGCAACAAGTCAGCTTTGTGTGACGGTTCCATATTACAAAGAGATGGCTGGGCTCATTTCAGGTTTGTCATACTATTTTTTTTTAGGCTTGCGAAACGGCGAAGGAACACATCGTGAGAATACCTTGCCTACCTGAGAATTTTCTGCCAATCCGCACTGGGCCAGCGTGGTGGACTATAAGGCCTAACACCCCTCATTTTTAGAGGAGACTCGTGCTCAACAGTGAGCCGAATATAGATTGCTATATGAAGATGCTAGAGTACTGAATAGGTACAACGAGGGCACAACACACCGTACACCTACCAAATACTTAGAGTTTTTTTCACAAAGAAGCTGGAAGCTTTGTATTTTGTCATATTTAACCGACTTCAAAAAGGAGGAGGTTCTCAATTCGGTCGGGTATTTTTTTTTTTAATGTACCACTGGTACCTACAAATTGCCACTTTACTTATCACTACGAATATTTTGAAGCACCTTATAAAATTTACTCTAAGAATTATTGGCTAATTCTTCGTTCGTTTCTATTTGGTCATGACTCGCTTAGTCATCTAGTTACTAAGTTTCTTTCCTTTAAGAAATTCTTGGTTCAAAAGTCTTAGCCCACAGTTGGTGGTGTTACACCCCCTCGGAGAGCACGTTAAGCCGTCAGTATCGATCATTATCATTAACATCTGATAGTGGTCGTTAATGAGTTTAACATTATCACCCTAAGCCGACCAACCCGCAGTAGGTGGAACAGTATAGTAGGTCAAAGCTTTATATTCCTCTCCTATAAGGAAGAAGGCCTGGTCGGTAGTGAGCCGTTAAAATATGTGGTGATGAATGATGATGAAGAAACTTCTTTTTATCTTTTTAGCTTGGGACAACGCCTTCGAGCGTTAGCAGACGCTGGTGGTGGACCAGCCTCGGACGGTGCCATCGCTCGCACGGCCATCAGCGGGGGAGAACTGGTGCCAAGAGACCTGGTCACCAAGCTCGTGGTAACAGCTGTCAATGATGCAGCGCGGAGTGGAACTGGGATCGTCCTGGATGGATATCCCAGGGATGTTGAACAGATGGAAGAGTTTGAGAATGAGGTAAAAATGTATAGTAAAATTAGTTAACAGTTTAAAGAAGGAAATTAGGATTGTAATCAATTTAAACTATGAATACTAAGGAGTTCTGTACCTCTTGGTGTTATAGGAACCCTTGTGAGCGATCACTTCATTGTCCATCTGTCTGTTTTAAAGAATATTAGTCAAATATTTTTTTTAATGTGACCAATGTTCCTCTTTCTCTCTAACTAAGCGAAAAACTTTAAAGCGCTAGGAGTGGGTAGGTCAGAACCCTAACATAAAGTGCGGATAAAACCCTATCCCCGCCGTTTATATTGAATGACTCTTTAACTGTGAAGCTATTGAGTGACTGAAGTATTCAATAATCTTTAGAATTATAGTCAGAATCAGTGGCGGATTAAAGGTCCAGAGCGCCCTAGGCAATCACTTTATCGGCGCCCCTGTACATGGCTATCGTAATAGTCATCATCATAAAACTAGTTGTTTTTGTAATTACGATGACGTTGTATAATCAAACCCTAGACTTTAGTAGACCAGGACCTACGCTAATGCGCAATTGAAATATGACGTTAGAAGTGTGAATTAATCAAGAGGGACGACAGAACGAATATCGAAATTCATGATTCCTCTCTGCTCTGAGAAATAGGCCTTTATGTGTGTTGACAGATTATGGTGTGTTATGAATATATCACTAGTGATTTAGATTATAGATCAGCATTTAGTTATTAATCGTCGATATGTTATTTTCATTATTTATTTAGAAATTCTGAACTCGCGCGCCCCTTGTAACTACACGCCCTAGGCACGTGCCTAGTTTGCCTTACGGATAATCCGCCTCTGGTCAGAATAGAGGAAGATTAGGCACTTTAGCAGCTTACATAAATATAAAACAAATAAACCCATTCGCACTTTAAAGTTACCGGTCAGAAGCATAGAACATAAATCACTTAAAGCTGCGCATAAAGAAGAATCTCAGTCAGCCTTCGATTCTCTAATTCCTCAAAACAATTTTTTTCAGTTCAAAATCGAGCCTCGCATGGTTCTTCTGGACTGTTCGAAGCTGCAACTTGGGCGAGGTCGAAGGGACGACTCTGTGGCTGCCTTTAGAAGACGGCTGGAAGTATTCCGAGAACTGAGCTTGCCCATGCTTAAGAGCTTAGACCAGCAACATCGGCTAGTTATTGTGAGTCATTTTCATGCATTTAGTTGTGCTAGCAGATATCCGCGGCGATCCAAAGTACAGATTCAAGTTCCATCTCTTCCTTGTTTTCCTTTTAGAGCTCCGCTCACTGGCAACTTTTAGTTGGCCGACTAAGTTGCCGAGAATATTAACATGTATAGCGATATATGACAACCCGCACATCTACAGCAACTAATCAGCACTATCAGAGTAGCGATTGACTTTCGATTAGGATAGTTGCGCAACTAAGTTGTTAGCGTTGGCAATTTAGTTGTTCGATAGTTGGCCAACTAAAAATACCCCTTTACCACCCTTAGACGTTAAAATGATAAAAATCCATTCAAAGATTCAAATTTTAAGTGACTTAGGTCCGAATATTGCGTCACTAATTCAAGTCTCCTTAGGTGAGTGAGTGATGATGACAATTGTTTTTGCAAATATATGTCAATGCTTATTAACATTATCAGGTGGATGGTGACACAGACTCCTCAGATGTTCAGGCCGAGTTCACGCGGGTTCTTCTAGAAGAGATGGAGAAAGCGGAGGCGATAGCTACTATTCCACAGCCGGACACAAATAAAACTATCCGTCCAAAGACACAAACACTGGAAACACACCATAACCGAGGTGAGTCAATAAATGTAACTGAGTTGTAACCATGACTTTAATCTGATAGGTTTACAGTGATTGCCTTTAAGACTATAATTTTGAAGAAGGTAGTTATAGTTTGTCTATTAAATCTTAGAACTTCTGGATGTACCCAATGATGCTTTAGGTAGATACAAACAAGCGTTTGACAAAAGTCAGTTGACAGAAAGGGCATTGGTGTGTAAAACTTAGACGAAAACTTGAACGGAGTACAAAAGGGATCCACTGATTACAGTGCGGTTGTCATTCAAAAGATTTTCGATTTTGACGCGATTTTCACATCATAACATAAATAAGTACACTTTGAAATTTGCCACGCATCGAATATCAAATCGCCTTTATCTCCTACTAATATTATCTTTAAAATATTATTTTAAGAAATTAAATATCACGTGTCTCAAACGGTGAAGGAAAAACATCGTGAGGACACCTGCATACCTGGGAATTTTCTTAATTCTCAACGTGTGTGAATTCTGCCAATCAGCATTGGGCCAGCGTGGACTAAGGCCTAACCCAGGCGTTGTTATAGGAGTTAGTACTACTACTGAATGGATACTGCTGGGCTGGACTATTCCAGCTCGTGGGAATGAAACACGACCTCTCGGTGATGAGTCGGGTTGCTTTAACGTGAAGCTATTGGCTTATACAGTATACACACAAACACGCTTGGTCTATCATCTTACCATTACACCCAAAACCAAACAGATTTCCTTGAATATATTGACTACGATATAACAATGTCATAGCAATTGTTTTGTTCAGAAGGAACAGTGGTGCAACAGTTCGCTCACGCAGTGTCGCGCGTCGGCGTGGGCGTGGCCAACGGGGTGACGCGGAACGGCGCGCTGCCCAACGGCACGTTGCCCAACGGCACGCTGCCCAACGGCACCGTCGGCAACGGCTACATCTCTATGGGTAACAATAAGGTAAACAGCTCAAATTGTACAATAGATGCCGTATACTTAGTAATGATGCAGCTTACTGTGCAGTTTAGAAGCAACACCATGTTACATAAAGATGTCTGGTTTCCTACGTATTTTAAGTATGGCGCATCAGAATTTTTATCTCAGTGTAACCCACGTATGTTGGCCGTTTGTTCGGCATTTCAACGATAAAAACTAACTCTGTTTCAGGTTAAACCAATGCTGAACAACGTCCCCAAAGTGCCGACCGTCTCCCAGGTGACACACGACCAAGTCCGGAGGCTGTACGAGCAGAGCACTGGGGAGATCACCATGAATACTCATATGTAAAAATGATATATGTTACAACGTCGCTGGGACGAAATGTGAACGAGCTCTTGAGGTTCCTCACGTTTATAAAAAGGATGACTTATGCTACAATGTGTCGAGTACGAACCGTGCCCGCGCCTTGGACCTGCCTCGTTTTCACCATTCTAGGTATTCGGTGTGGTAATATATAGGATTATCAATTGTGCAATCTGATAAAGGCTTACTAAGCGAAGACACGACATAATAATATATCGTAGAATGAAAAGACTATAATCGACTAATGGCATTGGAATCGGAAGTACCGCACTCTCTAGGACGAAAGAGAGAGCGATTTTTTCGGTTCACCGCTATTTGTCGACAATATGTTAATTTGTTTTCGCGATATTTATTTTGGCTAGTCGAAGGCAAAAACGTACCGCCAAGCGATTTAGCGTTCCGGTACAATGCCGTGTAGAAACCGAAAGGAGTGTGGATTTTCATCCTCCTCTTAACAAGTTAGCCCGCATCTTAGATTGCATCATCACTTACCATCAGGTGAGATTGTAGTCAAGGACTAAATTGTAAAAAAAAACAAAAAAATAATAATAATTCAGTGGCATTTTAGGCCGACTTGCGAGACAGAAATGAGCCTTCTGTGCCTCATGTTTGCATAAAAGATAATTTATGCTACAATGTAGCGAGGACGAATCGTACCTGAGCCTTGGATTAGCCTCACATTCATAACAGCGAGCGTCACGGCACGAAAAAACCGCCTCGGCCCGTCGTAGCATGTGCCTACGACGGGCCGAGGCAGAACGGTACGGCATCATGCAATACCTGTAGCATAAACCCGCGTAGCACAGGACTCGGCACGGATCTTGTAATCATATTAAACCGAGCAAGATCCGCACTACTTCATAAAAATATGTAAAGTTTAGTTTCACATAGATACTGATCGATCTAGCGTAAATCATCTTCTAGTCGTTTTATACAATTAACTGATAAGATTTACAGGTTTAATAATTGAAAATTAAGTCACAAAGCTATGTATAGAAATATCTAAGTTAATTTTATGTGTAAGATAGGAAGAAATATGTACCTATATGTATAATATATATCATGCTTTAATTAATTATTAAATTAACGCACATATTATACCTAAAACTTAAGTGTTTTCGTATACGAATACCTACTGAAAATTGTGATCCCTTTATTTTAGATTACCTGTTTTGAAAATTATAGCACATATAGAAAAATGTTTTAAGTACCTAAAGTGTAGTGGAAGAATGAATGTTATATATAATATTTTATTTATAGCTAATTTAGAGATTCGTAATAACATATAAATTATAAATAAATTCGTAATAGGTATACTTATTCAATTTATTAATAAATTAATAGGCTCGACAAATTTTGCAATCTAGTATGTCTAGCATGCGACCAAGTGATGAGAAATATGCAAAATATCGACCAATGGCGGCGGAGTTGTCCCAGTCTCATATCTTTCGTCCCAACGCAATGAAAGACATAGCGATACTTGCCGTTGCGCCGCTATTGGTTGAAATTTTCCCCATTTCTCATCACTAGATATATCGTTGGTTGCAAGTTAAGCGTTCTGTATTATGATTATTTTCAATTTAAAATATTTATATATATCGGAAAACTGTGCTGGTACAAACCAAGCCAAGAGATCTAGCCTGGCATAGAACTGGAAAATACGACTAATCTACTGGAATCTAGAAGTGACCTACACTCTACACACTCATAAAAAATTCTATCAATTTTGCCCAGTTTTGAGGTGATCACTAATTAATTAATTAATTCAACGTAAGTATATTTACTTTTAGGTAGTCGATTTTTATTTATACAAGTTTTAAATACCAAATATAGAAAAAGATAATTGGTCGAATTTATACATAGGTAACCTACATTTAATAGATAAATTAATAATTATAAAGGAATAAATAGTTATTTTTTAGTTATAAGTATGTATTATACTTATATGTTTAGTGTTCTAACTACATAGTTTAAATTTTTCATTAAATCAAAAAGACAATAGAAAGTTATGTATTTAAGTTTAATTTAAATAAATGATTGTGCACAAGAAACACCAAATATTTTAATAATTATCTACTCCTTTAGTCAGTGTAGATAACTTTGATAACTCACTTTGATAACTTTGTAGATATTAAAAGATTATTCATTCTTGTAACATATGCAATATGGGTCATTCCACGTCAAATCGACCAATAGTTGGACTCGACCCCTTTCGATTTGGATAAATTTTGGTCAGAAGTTTTCTTTTATCCTATAACGAAGTTCTGCCGAAGAAAAAAAATTAAAAATTTTTTTTTCAAAAGTTATGCAAAATCCAAAATTTCACTATTTTCCATATTTTTTAAATTTATGTTTTAAAAATCTCGAAAACTATTGCAATTAAAAAAATCGCTTATGGTAAACTTCAAAGGGGATACTTGGGGCTATTAAAAAACAAAATTCCAAAAAAAAATTTTGAAAAATCTCCAATTTGTGAAATTTTGAATTTTTGAAAATTGTCAAAATTGACCGTCGACAATAAATTTTTGGCTCAAATTTTTTTGTGTACTACCTTGTACCAATCTTAAAAGATCCTGAAATTTTTGGAACTGTGTTTTTTGTTTTTTCAAAAATATGAATTTTTGAAATTTGTTAAAAAAAATTTTTTTCCTAAATTTTTATTTTTTTTTTAATCAGTTTGGCGAATTGCGTAATTTTGATATTTTGAGCAGTTGAAATTTCATTTAGTGGCATAATGATGAGAAAAAAAACATTAATGATATTTGTTTATTATTGGTTATTAATTTATTTAATAGGGCTTTTTACGTGTAAGTTTACTTGACATTCTGTTACAAAAATTTTTTTTTCTTCAATTCTTCAGTTACTGTTGTTGCTCCTTTTCCTTTTCTTAACCTGAAAAATGTTAATATGACTTAAATCTTTAAATCCAAACTTAAAATAGATAAAGTACTAACACAGAAATTTCAGATTTTTACCTGCTTTTAATATCTGGTTCTTCAACGAACTCGTAGATATCTGTATTTTTTAACCGGAAATCCTTTCCTTCCTCAGATGAGGATGAGGTTTTTACTCTCATCACATCACTTGAAATGGGAATAGCGGCATGACAATTTTGGATTCCTTGTACTGGCAGAGCATTTTTAAATCTCTGGTTAAGTTTTTTTTGAGTATGCTGAATCTGCTCATTTGAAACAAAGTCACAATTGATTCCGTGAACATTTTCTTTTGCCCATTGGAATAGCTCATCAGGTGTTTAAATTTGGTCGTCAGCTTTAGATTGGAGGTTGGCTCTGTCAACCTTCTGTTTTAATGTTCCGCCTAAACCATCACTTGGACCTTTTCCATGTGAAGTTGCAAAATAATGCCATTCCGCTGGTATTTGAAAATCTTCCTCATGATGCAGCAAGTTCAGCAAATTGTACCGATTTTTATATTGAGATGCTGCACCATCCGAAAAATAAATTATTTTAGAAATGTCTGGGATTTTATCTTACACTGTTCGAACAATTTTAAACTGACAGGTCTCAAAGATTTACGAACTATACTGTCATGAAGTTTAAAGGGATCAGCACAAGATTTTTGATTTGAAGTATATTTGATACGATACTGTTTGTCATGTTGAGAGCAAATAAAACTAACGTCTGTACCACTTCTAGAATTCAGAGTAATCTGATCTTCGTCAGAAAAATCTTTGCAATTAATAAATTTTTCTTCAGAGCATATTTCATTCTTAAATAATCCAATCGAACACTTTTTATTTTCCATCACTAATCTCTTATTTTTTCTGCACTCAAAATTTTAACTAATGATAAAGATAATGTCCTCAAATTAAACACTTGATAAGATAATTGTTATAAGTTTAGAATTTGAAGAAAGAGTTATTTCTAGACACTTACACTAGAATGATGACTGTCTTCGAAATAAAAATCAGAAAGGTTAACTTTATCTTACACGTAAAGATTCAAACGTCACGCCACAAATGTCACCACTTCTTCTACTTTAACATCAAATGATAATACAGGTGTCAGTATCATTTTTTTTACGAGTTTTATTTTGAAAATGATCCCAAAAAATGTCATTAATGTTTTTTTTCTCATCATTATGCCACTAAATGAAATTTCAACTGTTCAAAATATCAAAATTACGCGATTCGCCAAACTGATTAAAAAAAAAAATAAAAATTTAGGAAAAAATTTTTTTTTAACAAATTTCAAAAATTCATATTTTTGAAAAAACAAAAAACACAGTTCCAAAAATTTCAGGATCTTTTAAGATTGGTACAAGGTAGTACACAAAAAAATTTGAGCCAAAAATTTATTGTCGACGGTCAATTTTGACAATTTTCAAAAATTCAAAATTTCACAAATTGGAGATTTTTCAAAATTTTTTTTTGGAATTTTTTTTTTTAATAGCCCCAAGTATCCCCTTTGAAGTTTACCATAAGCGATTTTTTTAATTGCAATAGTTTTCGAGATTTTTAAAACATAAATTTAAAAAATATGGAAAATAGTGAAATTTTGGATTTTGCATAACTCTTGAAAAAAACATTTTTAATTTTTTTTCTTCGGCAGAGCTTCGTTATAGGATAAAAGAAAACTTCTGACCAAAATTTATCCAAATCGAAAGGGGTCGAGTCCAACTATTGGTCGATTTGACGTGGAATGACCCATATACATATCCTAAACTAAACGGATTTAAAAATAAATGAAAAAATATATTTTTATTAGTCTTTAATAAAATTACTTTAGTTCAGGATTTGTTTTAAACGAATTAGTAAAGTAACATTGAAAATGAATTAGTTTTCAAGGACCAAAATCTGGGCGGGACCAGAATTATACGCTAAGTACCTAAAATTTGTACATATCAGGATATAGATATTAAGATACATAAATAAATACATAATTATAAACTTTAAGAATAGAAACTCGTAGATTAGACGGAAAAGATATTTGAAAGCAATGTCAAAACAAATAACCCTTTAAACAGAGTTGAAGATTATTTAGAATTTTTGCCTGTTTTGCTTATCGCTTATTGGGATTTCGTCTATCTTTTTCGTTTAATCTCTATAATTAAACAAGATAAATGCTAGATTGTGCGCCGAATGCACAGAATTGCCAACGAAATATGTACAAGGCATGGCATCAAATTAAAGTCAAAATAAATAAATGTAGGTAACAAATAAAAATATGAAATAGATCATACGAAGCAAGTGTTAATTGTGATGATTGATTTATTTTGCTAATCTCTTTAAAAAAAACCAGCGAATCCAAGCGAAAGCAATAGGCAAGCAGTTCTTCGTAATTAACGTCTCCTGGGGATGTTTGGGTTTCGGAATGAACGTGCCTCTAAGATCTTCAGTCCGATCTGTGAGACGTTGTCGTTCGAACTTGAAGAATTTTCGCAGAAAATATCAAACTAAATTATAAAAAACATCCCGGAACGAATAATTATGTGATACAAATAAAGTATATACAAGCGCGAAAACACACCTTTTCTGTCAAGGCAAGACAGTGTCGTGTTGTTTCCCGTCACCGCATAACAGCGTCATGCCGTTTGCCGTTACTGCATAACAGCGTCGTGCCGTTTGCCGTTACTACATAATAGCGTCGTGTCGTTTGCCGTCACGATTTTTTTACTGCTAATACGCCCCAATAGATTTTTCATAAGAAAAAGTGAAAAACTTTTTTTAAAGCAAGTATTGTGACCACAGTCTAGCATATATCAATTTTAGAGTAAAGTAAAACCTAGAATTTAAGAAATTTAAAACTAGAATAGTGGTAGAAGTCACTTAGATTACAACCACAAATCAGATGCCAACTTAGAAATAGATTTAGCCAATTGTATAACAACAAAGTGCACTTGTAACTAAAATATGTGCACTAATCTTTTTGTATTTACATTATAAGGTATTGTATAAATCTTGCATACATTGATGATTTTTGTTCCCGACGACACTTAGTTTTCAAGCACCTTTGAAACGTCACTTTACAGTTGCCGTCAGAGTACATCTGCTTGGTCAATTAATTTTATTATTAAATACCTAACATAGAAAAATAACATGGAAATAATCGGGCAAACCAGCCAATATTTTTTAGTGTGGCAAAATTATTTAAGACCTCAATTATTATTGCGGAATTACGATTATTACATACTTGAGAATTATTGAGCTGTTAGTAGAGTATACTATTGCAAACGCAAACACGAACACATCAATATGTGCAAGGCTTTACACATATTGATTAATTAGTTACAGATTATAAAGTACCCAAGTGATGTTTTGATGTTTTTGTGTTCGGATTAAAGTAGCGGGTTAAATAACGAAGATTGTTCAAATAAAATTACGTATTATTTTATTGATTTCTGAGACAGTAGGTACAGTATATTTTAAACTATTATATTCTTATTATAGTTAAAATGTATGTAAAATTATAAAATTATTTCACTTTAAAGTTATAAAAAAAATATTAATCAAAAATTGGTTACAAAATCTTTGCCTGTCGGTAAGACATTCAAAGAGACCGCTAATAATCTTCGTTATTTAATTTTTATTTTATATAGGAAATACGTACGTACGTAAAATAATAATACATACGTAAAATAATAATAGTTATTATTGCATTTTTAAATAGTCTTAAAATATGTCAAAAATAGATCCTATCACGAACGTTATTGTATATAAATTGCCAATTATATAAAAGTGAAAACATTTTTTTAAAAGCAGACAATCAGACAATTCATTAAAAATAACAAGAATTTATTCTGTTAAAAAAAATATTAGGTCCAGTTTAGTTCTATGTAAAGTAATTTCGAAATTTGAAAACGACTTTTTCTACATATTTTTAAATAAATGCAATCTAGCTTAGTGTTCATTTACACGAGCGGCAGCTTCTACCGACGACTGCAGTCGGCGACTCTCGGCGGCGGTCTGACTGCAGACAGCGACGTCTCGGCGGCAGCCAACGGCAATCGACTGCAGTTGGCGACCGCCGTCGCCTGCCGCCAAGAGTCGCGGACTGCAGTCGACTGCGGTCGTCGGAAGCAGTTGCCGTTCGTGTAAATGAACCCTTACCTATACTTAAGTATTTCTGTCTATACTAATAATATTATAAAGAAGAAAGATTTTGGCGGCCTCCGTGGCGCAGTGGTATGCGCGGTGGATTTACAAAACGGAGGTCCTGGATTCGATCCCCGGCTGGGCAAATTGAGATTTTCTTAATTGTTTGGTTTGGTTGGTTACCACCGGCAAAGACGTACCGCCAAGCGATTTAGTGTTCCGGTACGATGCCGTGTAGAAACCGAAAGGGGTGTGGATTTCATCCTCCTACCAAATTAACCCGCGTCCATCTTAGACTGCATCATCACTTACCATTAGGTGAGATTGTAGTCAAGGCTAATTTGTAAAGAATAAAAATAAAAAAAAA
Source organism: Bicyclus anynana (assembly GCF_947172395.1). Lineage (NCBI taxonomy): Eukaryota > Metazoa > Arthropoda > Insecta > Lepidoptera > Nymphalidae > Bicyclus > Bicyclus anynana. The sequence continues at coordinate 17,752,003 of NC_069085.1, forward strand.
TGTTTGTTTGTTTGCATTCAATAGGCTCTGAAACTACTGAAACGATTTGAAAAACTCTTTCACTGTTGGGAAGCTACACTATCCCTGAGTGCTATCTTAATCCCGTATTCCTACGGGAACGGGAACCACGCGGGTGAAATCGTCGTCTGCAAGTAATAAACACTAATATACTCAGAGACACAATATCCGACCACTTTAATATACTCGCGTCATATTAAAGTGGGCGGATAATTTTGCCTCTGAGTATATACAAGAGCTTTCTCATGTTAATTAGTAATTTACGCAAGTACAAGTAGTTGGCAATTTGTATACATCGATACTTCTCGTAGATCAACACTCGCGCGTTACTGTAGTATGTAACTTTGTTTACGAATATGAAATAAATAAAGCACTTTTTTATATTTAAGTCGTTTTATTTCACAAAAAAAAGTGTTTGAGAATATTTTCAACCGACTTCAAAAAAGGAGGAGGTTCTCAATTCGAATTCGCGTATGTTTTTTTTTTATTTTTATTTACGTTTGTTACCTTATAACTTCACATTTTTTGTTTGAAAGAGTATTATACGAGATACTTCCAGGTTGGTACCATTTAACTTCCATAAAAATCGGTGTAGTAATTTTGTGTTAAATTTGAATACCGAAATAGCTCGTAATGTGGCACTTTCGGTCACTATGAGACATACTAAAAATAGAAAAAAAAAATTTTTTTAACAAAAAAAATTAACCGACTTAAAAATCACACAAATAAACTAAAAAGCGGAAAATAACATCGTATGCTACCTTCTGATTACTTTGAAGGAGGTGCCAACACAATGATGCATTAACTCAAGCCGATTAAATCATGAAGATTTAAAGACTGTTCTTTCCCTTGGTTGTTTCAGAAACGGCTTTAATCCTTTTTTATTTATTTTTTACTTGGCTTTCTTTTACAAATATTCAGTGCAGATTTTCAATCCGGATTTAGCAAGTTGGTGGAGTTACACCCTCGTCCCCGGAAAGCACGTCGAGCCCGGTCGTGATGTTTGGAAGTCCCTACAAAAGGCCTATGCCCTGCAGTGGACATCCAGTGTAATAATTGATTTGATTGAGGCGCTTGGCTTTGATCACGCCTGATTGTAAGACAGCCTAAATTGAAACGCGTTTGCCTCTAATGTGCCTAATCATTATTGACTTGAAGGTAGGTATTTTAGGTTACAGAGAAAATTACAGCTGGGAAGGGCATTCCGTATCATCGCAACGCGAATCAGGAATAAGGAACCATGAAGTCCAAAGGTTATAAGATACATTGTAAAGAATAAGTCTATACCTGGAAGTCCTATAGGTACTTAAAGGCTAAAAGGAGGAACTCGGCCGAAAAGTTCCTAAAGGTCACTGATCGAAATCAATCATATCAGATTTGGACTGAGGTGACGTATCAACACGCAACGGAAGCCAAAATTACAATATTATTGTACTAAGTAAATAGGTATTGATTTTGTTGAAGCGGATTCGAATGAGTGCCAGGCACCGCTCCCCGGAAGAAACATAATCAAACTAATTGAAATAATTTATTTTTCTGGAGTTCACCTATTATGTCCATCAAATAAAATTACCAAAGATGGGGCTACAAATAAAGTAATTGGATCACAAAAATAGGCAAATATAGGTACAAAACTAAATTTATATTCTTTATTTGTACACTAAAATAAAAAAATAACAAAAAGACGGAAACAATACAATACGGATTTTTTTTTCAAGCTAATATTTTGTAAAAACGAAGCGATTACAGGCTCGGTAAGCTGAGCTTATAAAATTATGCCATAATTATATAGCCATATGAAATTATGTAGCTGTTATTTATTTTTATGATTTTCTGCTCCCCTCTTAAATTCGTCATAATCATATCGAAGTAAATAAAAATCTAGATCGTAATAAAAATATCTAGATTGTATGATAAATTACATCAATGATATCTAATCTGTAATGTATCGAATCTATATCTGGAGGGCTATCCTGTAACGATGTTTTGTATAATGAGTTTCGAATTCACATCTATCTCTCTCTGTCTAACACGATATTACAGAAAGAGAAAGATAGAGGTGCATTCGACATTCGCACTTACTTAAACAAAATATCCTTACAGAATAGACCCCTGTAATGCCAGAATTCCCGCCATTACAGCTCGCGCCATAACGCAAGGCCTGAAAAAGTTTCCCGCGCTGTCATGTCGTAGCCTTTGGCACAGTTTCCACGACCTTGACCGCTTGAAACCGCAGTCGCTCTGCAGAGCTTGTGTGTGACGAACGTGTTTCTTGTGTTCCTCATACCGGAATCGCGGTCGATTTTTTCTCAACAACAAAATGGTAAGTTTATTATACTTTCAGTTTTTATACAAAATAATAAATGGAAAGTTCTTTAAAAAGTTGTTTTGTGCAGATATTTCGGTATAGTGACATATTTTCAGTGAGCTATTTGAGTGTTTGTGATTTTTCACCAAACGTTACGTCACTATGATAATAATAGAGATCCCCCATTATCTATGATTAGGGAGTTCGTAAGCTTCTTCTATATCTTAGTAAGTATTAAGTGCTTCGTTCCAAAAATAAATACCGCCAGTATAATGTGACAATATTGTGTTGTGATATGGATATCGATTTACGTGAAACATAATATGTATTTTTTGTTACATATTATGTTGTACTCATATTGTGATTTAGTTCTAGAAGTAGGAATATCATTATTAAATTAATTTAGGTATTAATTAAATATTTGTTATAAGATAAATTGACACAGTTTAAAAGTATCTAAGAGCCGTGATAGCCTAGTGGATATGACCTCTGCCTCCGATTCCGGAGGGTGTGGGTTCGAATCCGGTCCGGGGCATGCACCTCCAACTTTTCAGTTGTGTGCATTTTAAGAAATTAAATATCACGTGTCTCAATCGGTGTAGGAAAACATCGTGAGGAAACCTGCATACCAGAGAATTATCTTAATTCTCTGCGTGTGTGAAGTCTGCCAATCCGCATTGGGCCAGCGTGGTGGACTATTGGCCTTACCCCTCTCATTCTGAGAGGAGACTCGAGCTCAGCAGTGAGCCGAATATGGGTTGATGATGAAAAGTATCTACGCGTACTCGTAGACTACGGGAAAATGTTTTGTACTCTTTAACGCAAGGCGAATTTAGGATTTTGGGACGGATAAACTTTTACCAAAATCCGTTCCAAAACTGGAACGGATTTTGATAACGTTTACAATACTTATAGGTACTCGTAATAAACTATCAAATGTAAAAAAAATGCGCTTTCACATGTACCTAGCTCATCACATTGTGGAGGGTCGACCGACACTGCACTTTCCGGTGTGAGGTCGCTATTTCCAGCACCTTAGGACCCAACGTCCATCGGCTGTGTAACCCATTACCATATTGCATCTTTATTCACATGTACCTATTATAGTCTGTAGAGAGGTCAATCAATTCTGTACATGGAATATATTTCCAAAATAACTATCAGGAGATGATTAGTGATCGTTACTGATACCAAAAATGCAATCAGTAAAATTTATGTCTGTTTTTCGTATGTTCGTTATAGAAACAAAACTACTCGACGGATTTTAATGAAACTTGGTACAATTATTCTTCATACTCCTGGGCAGGTTATAGTAAACATTTCATCACGCTACCATCGAAAGGAACAGAGCAGTGAAGGGAAATGTTGGGAAAACGGGAGAAGTTACTCCATTTACATTTTTACTGTAAAGGCTGGATTAAAGAGGGCGGAGGGAGGGCATTATAATATAATATGCATGTAGAAACACTTATACAGTGGAGTGCACTAGGCCTATAACTAGGGTAGGCAATGGGCATACAAATTATACAAACTGGAAAAATTTCTTGAACAAAAAAATAGTATGTCATGGTTAAGCCGCCTACTATGCAGGGAAATTCGCATCAGAAACTGAGATCAAGTTGCAGATAAGAGAAATAAAACAAAACTGTTATCACAATATCTAGACATCGACATGCAATTGTTGTTGGCGGACTATCGATTAGCGATGCAAATGGCGAAATGAAACGACGTATTCCATTATCGATTAAAAAGAATCAGGCTTTTCAGGCAAATAGGTAGCTGCTTTGCGGAACTCTGTCTTTTCAAGTCAGTTTAGAAAAGTGTTATATTGATTTTTAAGATGTTGTAGCATAAAATTGCATTTTAGTAAGATATAGAGAAAGAGAACTGCCTTGTAGTCCAGTGATTAGAGTAGGTATTAGTGGTGTGGGACCACGAGGGTACTAAAGCTTAAGTCCTTCTTCTATCTTGTAAGAAACTTTCCGTAGACATTCCCATGGTTCTCAACCTTTACAAGTTGGGGGTGTTACCCCTGTCGGAGAGCACGTTTAGCCTTCAATATAAGTTTAATATTATCACTGTAAGCTCGCCAACTTGCATTAAAGCAGCGTGGTGGGTTAAGCTTCATATCACCTTTCTATAAAGAAGGAAGTATGGCTTTGAAGTAGGTCGTTTAAATAGTCTGTCTTATTTATAATATGAGAGGAATATCTTAGTATTGATTCACCGTGCAGGTGTCGGGTCCATCGCATGAAAGAGAAAAACTTCGAACAGACTCGGGTGTGGGGTTGAGGAATTCCTTCATAATATGTTAACACTTCTCTTATGTTGTTCTCCTTCATTAACATTAGTGAGCCGAATGTGGGTTGTCAACAGTGGTTGAGCACGAGTCTCCTCTAAGAAAGAGAGGAGTTAGGCCAATAGCCCACCACGCTGGCCCAATGCAGATTTGCAGACTTCACACGATTGAGTGATTGAATTCCTCACGATGTTTTTCCTTCACCGTTTAAGACACGTGATATTTAATTTCTTAAAATGCACACAACTGAAAAGTTGGAGTTACATGCCCGGACCGGATTTGAACCTACGCCCTCTGGAATCGGAGGCAGATGTCATATCCACTGGCTTCGGGTGTAGGGTTGAGGAATCCCTTCATAATTTATGTTAACACTTCTTTTATGCTATTCTCCATGGCCGGCCAAACATGGTATGATCTTACTAGAGCAGTTTGGTCCCTTTCTAAAACATGCTGCAGTTTTAGTGAGGCTAGTCTTTTGAGCAGGTTATATAGTTTTTTTCTGTTATACCTCTAGCATTCAATACTATGGCACACAAACTAACCACATAGCCATTTTTAAAAAGCTATAAAAATGGACATGTAAGAAAATTTCCTGGCAAAGTCAAACAACAAAAGTTTAATGCCCGAAAATTGTATGTACATCTTCTAAATATTGGTAGCAATAAACACGTTGGCTGCTTTGACGTAGTGTTGCCGATATAGCCGAGCTTTTCACCAAAATTATTCAGTTACGTACGGACGACCGTGCCTACTTGCCAACTGGCACGAAAATTTGCTTTAAAACCACATAAAGTTTTGCTACAGTACAAACTTTTATTATTTAAAATAAAAAATATATTCTTTTCAATTTTAAAGTCATATAAATCGTGAGCAAATGTTACACTGTTATTTAAAAAAGTTGTGTGTATATAAGTTTGATCGAAACATACATTACTTAGGTAAATTTTAATTTTCCCAGTGTCAAATCGCTGAACATCGGTAAATGTTGTCAGGGTAATTTGTGATAACTGTATGAGATTTGTGGTTAAATCAGAAAATCAAGTATCTTTTCAATAATCTCATCATTACCTGCCTATTTTAACGGCCCAATACCAAGTCAGTAGTGCTAACATGCGAAGTGAAGAGAAACAGACAAAATATTGACCAATGTCGTCGGAGTTGTCTCAGTCATCTCTTTCGTATGTACGTAATCATAGAGATAGCGAAATTTCTGGTTGCGCCGCCATTCATTGAAATTTGCCTATTTCTCATTACAACAAAAATTCTTTCAGCTACCAAAGCGGCAAAGTAACATTTGAAGCTGTATTATTTTTTTCTGTTACCAACAAGCTTATCAAACAAACCAAAAAATGTCCTAAACATCAGGTTGTATGGTCATCCATCTTTGCTCGTTGAGGACATGTTAAAGATGAATTAATTTTATAGCAAAGATAAAGTAATGATAATTAAGAGTAGTAAGGTTTTCATTTCATTAGTAAAGTAGAATTATCAAGAATTTTTCAAAGTAAAGTAAAGTAAAGATAAAAAGTAAATTGCCGGGTGGTTAGGGTAGGCCAAGACCGGGGGATGGGCATTCCCTGTATGTGGTAATAAATAAATGGCCGTTACAATAGTCTGATATTGATGACCACTAATCATTGACTGTAACAATAGTTCTGTCTCTAAAAAAATCTCTCGAAGGATAAATTTGTATTAACAATCCCCCCTAGCCAAGTGCTCTTTCAACGATCGCTTACGTTTCGGAACCTATAAAGATGTATACATTTTTCTAGTTTTCGAAGCGTTTGCGATCGTAGAAAGAGAAAAATATTGTACTGTTGTAAAATTAAAAAATCTAAACCTAAACCTTGTGATTGAACTACTAATAAAGGGACTGTTATTCGGATGGTAGTTTAATGAAAACTCATAGTATTGAGGAGAAATTACTAAAGTGTAAATGTTCGTGTGTGTTTCTGTTTATATTCGTGTCGTGGCTGAAACTGTACAGCGCTCAGTGGGAGAGGCGCGGTATTTCTAATACCGGAAAGGTTAGTGCGATTGTAGGAGTTTTTTTTTTACATGTTGAATATATTAAGAGTGTGCAATATGTAATTTGGTGGTTACAAATGGTTCTGGATCTCGGATTCTGGAAAAGTTAGAAGTCTGATATTTGGGTAAATGATATTTCAAAGTATTAGCTTCGTTATGACTATACAAAATACACAATTTGTAAAACTTTTCTCGATAGTTCATTTTTTTTTAAAAATACATGTTTGCAAAATGTGAGCACATAGCAAAATGTGAGCAACATTTTGCTTTCAATATCAGGAAAAGCAAACTTATTTTCTTAAATTTTTGTTTTGAATAGAAAATTAGGTATATATCTTGAACATGGCCATTTTGTTTTTCGTTATGTTGTTTAATTTACTTGTAATTAGGTAAAAATGGTTTTGGCGCTCACGTCATAAAATTTGCGTTGCGCGTCAATCGCTCCGTGCTTTTCTTTTTTTTTTTTTTTTTTTAAAAAGAATATTTGCCATATGTATTAATATGACCAATATTCCCATTCCCCTCCAACTAGTCGGGAAAGACTGTGCTAGGAGTAGGTACGACAATAGACCAACGGGGCGGGGATCGAACCACCACCCCTCGGTGATGAGTCCAACCGCTCTTACCGTTGAGCTATTGAGGCTGTTACTTTTCACTCAGGTAAAAGTCATAATTCGGCGTCTCGTTTGCGCTTCGAATTTTATCCATATCGTACCGACGCGCTGCGCGCTCTTAAATCTGTCTGGCTAAGCTGTTTGTGTTTGAAAGAAAGAAAGAAAAAACATTTATTTAAAAAATTGTGCCATACACCACAATGCCTAAGTAAGCACTAGTGTAGTGTCTGATGCTTCAACCACCTGATCAATTGAAAATCAAAACTAAAGTAGTTGAAGTATCAAAAACCACTTCGTCATGTTTGGCACAACCTTGAAAAAAGGTAACAGCTCAGCATTGTGCCGCATAAACCAAGCAAAGTACTTGGCCAAGCGGCGCTGATTTTCAGCTGCTACCTTAGTTCGATTGAGGTTTTCTTAATTGGTCCAGGTCTGGCTGGTGGGAGACTTCGGCCGTGACTAGTTACCACCCTACCGAAAAAGACGTGCCGCCAAGCGATTTAGCGTTCCGGTACGATGTCGTGTAGAAATCGAAAGGAGTGTGGATTTCATCTTACTCCTAAAAAGTTAGACCGCTTCCATCTTAGATTGCATCATCACTTACCATCAGGTGACATGGTGACCACAGGTTACGTGTAGTAAAGGGCTAACTTGTAGAGAATAATACTAGATACAGCCTAGATAAATCACCAGACGACTAAGCATTTCAGAACCAGTATCAGATACTGCATGGAAACCAGTCAGATACTTTTTACCCGACTGCAAGAAGGGACCTGTAAATAATGTAGACGAAAATCATTCTATTCAATATAATAGGTCCCGACTGTTTTCTAATTGCTTTCTACACTTCTGGACTGAGCTTGTTTTTTTTCTTTTCAGTTTTTGTATAATTTAGACAGTCGGGTTTTTTATTTGTTTAATTAATTAATTTATCTGAAAGCGCATTATCATATTATTTCTCGATCGTCCAAAGCAAATGTATGTAGTAATGTATGTAATGTATGTAGTCTACAAAAGTAACCTTCGCTCAATTAGTTCTAAAGAAACATGCTTATTAAAGCGTGTCCGAGTTTATTAGCAAAGATTTCACGAACGGACGGACAGCGGTCACTGTCAATGTGAATGATCATATGATCACCAAAATAAACCGCCTCGACGTAAATACGCTCGACATTCGTACAACACAATGTATATTCGACACGGCACGTTATATGATGCATTCTAAATAGCAACGGCCTCAATTTTTGAACTCAGTTTGTAATCTTCCAGAACCTGTGAGTTATTAGCAACCCATATTCGGCTCACTGTTGAGCACGAGTCTCCTCTTAGAATGAGAAGGGTTAGTCCACCACGCTGACCCAATGCGAATTGGCAGACTTCACACACGCAGATAATTTAGAAAATTTTCTAGTGTGCATGTTTCCTCACGATGTTTTTCTTTCACCGTTTGAGACACGTGATGTTTAATTTCTTTTGATGCACATAACTGAAAAATTTTAATAAAAAAAAATTCAACCGACTTCCAACTCAAAAATTAACCTAAACTAAAAAGCATAAAATAACATCTTACCTATGTGCTACCTTCTGATTAGTTTGAAGGCGGTGCCAAGCCAGTGATGTTTTAATTCAAGCCGTTTAAATTACACAATTTCTGTGGTTCTTTCAGAAACGGCTTTAAATAAAACATGACACTGGATTGGCACCGCCTTCAAACTGATCAGAAGGTAGCACATAGGTAAGATGTTATTTTATGCTTTTTAGTTTAGGTTAATTTTTGAGTTGGAAGTCGGTTGAATTTTTTTTATTAAAATTTTAATTTTTTAATTTTTAGTGTTTAAGTAGGTGTTAGCACACCTACTGAGTGTGAACAAGAATTAATGAGCAATTAGTTGAAACGTTATTTTCTTATGATAAGTATCTAAGTCCTACAACCCCAATTTTAAAAATACTACCTTATCTCATATACAAAATTTCACTCCCCCATTATCCACACGTAATATGAATATTCAGAAAAACGTGAAAGGTGACTGCCCTCCGTCTTCACCGCGCAAGACCCCCTATGCAGTCACAATCCATATGGGTGGAAAGTTCTTATCAATATAAAATTTATCAAGTCCAAACACAAGGTAGCTACTGTGAACCGTCGAGGAGTTCCCTTAACTACTTATCCTTCATCTTCATCACCAGACCCCTAATACAGTCACAACTTATCTAGGTGGAAAGTTCTCATCAATACAAATTTATCAAGTCCAAACACAAGGTAGCTACTGTAAACCGTTGAGTAGTTCTCTTAACTGTCCCTCGTCTTCATCACCAGACCCTCAATACAGTCACAACCCATCTAGGTGGAAAGTTCTCATCAATACAAATAAATCAAGCCCGAACAAAAGGTAGCTGCTGTAAATCGTTGACGAGTTCCATCGTCTGTGTATCGGCTCCATCATCAGACCAACTCCAGACCTTCATAAAATTGTAGTGGTTTAAAATACCTTATGGAAACACTAACAAACGCACTAGCCGTCTCTACGATTTTCGAAAGTTCCCCTCGATTTCTCCAGGATGCCAACATCAGATCCTGACATGAAAAAAATGGGACCACCCTGGAATAAAACCCTTCAAAACGAAAAAAAAATTTTAAAATCGATCCACAAATGACGGAATTATCGCTGGACATACATAAAAAAAAAAAAAAAAAAAAAAATACATACAGCCGAACGTAGAACCTCCTCCTTTTTGGAAGTCGGTTAAAAAGGCTATGCTCGCATTCAATTACTTATAGTAATAATTGTTTATTACAACACAAAAGTGATTATTATTTATATACTCTTTGATCAAAAACGTTCTTTTTTACTTTCAACGTCATTCTACCAGAGAGTAAATTAATATATTGCATTCTACAAATTTATTAAAGTCAGTCAAAAATTATTTGTTATTATCTCAGTATACACATAATATTATTCACTACAAAATGATTTCTGTAAATTAAAATTCGAAACGGAAACTAAAAAAAAATAATTAAATAAAAATGGAAGTGAAATCGTGCCATCCGTGCGAGGAGCCCATTACAGATAAAATACCCCCGTGCCCTTTACATTGCATGTCGCGTAAATGCAAGGCATATATCCCGGTATATAATGTTTATATATATTAAAAAATGAATTGAGTGGGGTCTCAAATAAAAGCGCACTGAAAGGAGTATTGATGACTGTATCGAGTGTGTAATTAATAATATTTTCATTGCCTTCGGAGGCTTATCAAAATTTTTTATTTTATATTAATAGTTATAATCATATTAGACAAGATCTAACATCTATCATCATCATCATTAACAACCTATGTTCGTCTCACTAGTGAGCACGAGTATTCTCTCATACTGAGAAGGGTTAGACCTTAGTTCACCACACTGCGCTGGCCCAATGTGGATTGGCAGACTTCACACTACGTTTGTGAAGTCGATATTGAAGGCAAATTTTTTTTTTTTATTTTTGTCTGTCTGTCTGTCCGTGGTGATCGGGCATTGCGCTGCAACTACTAAAAGAATTCAAATGAAACTTGGCAAGATTTGAGATCATCATAGCAAGAAGGTTAAAGGATGTCGCGAAAACAAAACCAGAAAGGGATGAAATTGTGGGTGAAAATTGACACCGAGTTACACCCGTACGAAGTTGCTATGAAATAATTAATCTATTAATGCAAAAGAAACCTAATAATTTGGGTAATATAGGTAATATTTGGGGTTAGACCCACGATGCTACTAAAGTAATGGTTGCCCTGTTTGAAGTCGAACATTCCATTTTAATCACCTTTATTATAGGACTCAAAAGTGATAACAAATATAAGAAAACTAATGTCGAACAAAGGTTATGATTCACAACACTTGTCAGGACAACTTATTTAACAAATAAAACTGTAACCAAAATAAGACTCTAGAATGGCAGAGGATGACCTTGAGTGAAGTCACGCAATTGTGAACGTTGTGTGTAGGGTTAAAGGATCCTTTGACTGTTAACAAACATTCCCCTTTTCCACTCAATTCAGTCTTCCGCCTATCCCAAGTAACCCATAAAGAATTACACAACAAGAGATATGGACGGTTGGAACGCCTTGAGCACACTGAAGCCAAAACGAGATCGAGCGACGTCATATACGTCACAGACTACTATTTCCAACACTAAACGGCGATAACACCTTGTTGCTAGATTTCTCTTGTTACCACAATATAACCCTCGACTAATCGCAGGCACCCATCGACTCAACCAAAACCCCCATCGTGTGGATCCTCGGCGGGCCGGGTTCAGGCAAGGGCACGCAATGCGACAAGATCATCGCCAAGTACGGCTTCACGCACCTCTCCACCGGCGACCTGCTGCGTGCAGAGGTGCAGAGCGGCTCCGACCGGGCCAAGACCCTCACTGCGATCATGGAACGGGGTAAGTCATAACCAGCCTGTTGCAATGCGACGAGATCATCGCCAAGTACGGTTTCAAGCACTTCTCCACCGGCGACCTGCTGCGTGCAGAGGTGCAGAGCGGCTCCGACCGGGCCAAGACCCTCACTGCTATCATGGAACGGGGTAAGTCATCACCAGCCTGGTGCAATGCGACAAAATCATCGCCAAGTACGGCTTCACGCACCTCTCCACCGGCGACCTGCTGCGTGCAGAGGTGCAGAGCGGCTCCGACCGGGCCAAGACCCTCACTGCTATCATGGAACGGGGTAAGCTGAAATCATCTAGACACCGCACACGACAAGACTCAACAGAGCCAAGCCCAAGCGTACTCATAGGATTCGTACGAAAACTTAATGTCTTATACGCTTGGCTAGGGTCTGGTATTCCCTTAAGTAAATCTATGTTTCCTGATGCTGCGTAGGATTCGTACAAAAACTTTTGTTTCTTCATATCTTACTTATGGCATGACTAAGATCTAGATCTAGGTCTAACCTAACTTCCGAAATCAATGTTATGTATTTATCTTGGGCGACCTTTAAAAAAAGATTGAAATATGTCAAGCTTGTTTCACCTTTGGACACATCAACACTTACTATCATGCCATATCATCAAACTCAAAGGCTAGCCTATTTTTAGAATTATTAGAATCAATTCTGCTGTGATTAGAATACTGGGAATACTTATGGAGCTAATATGGATATAAAATCCAAGATCCATTGCAAGGTGCTCCATAAAATGGGCGGCGATATTTTGGTACTTACTCGTAACATCTAGCGACCCGCATGATTGCTTGCTCGTGAAATTCAAGCGATAGATAATAAACGAACCAGGTGACCTGCATGAATCTCATTAGTGAAAACTGCACACCGCGGATGTATACTCGTATAGTCTAGTCTAAGTACGTTGATAACACTCCCATGATATGCGGGCGACGGGCGGAAAGACTGCGCTAGTGTGAAATCGTGCGTGTGGGGAAGTGAGGTGCGTCAGTCGTGGGTTTATCATTCTTCGCTACACGCCCCCCGCCTCGCGCACGACTTCGGGAGTGTTACGAACGAAGTTGCCAAGCTATCGATTACTACTAGCTGCACTGCAGTAGTTTAGTGTTAGTCTATATGAATAATAAATGACGTTTATGTTAATGTACTCACTTGGGACAAAGTGAGCCTGCTTTAAGTTAGAAGCTTTAAGTCAGATGTGGACACTCCCATTTATAATCTTGCCTTTTTAGCCATGACTGACATGACATGAGAAAATCCTTAGCATAGGAGTGGGTGCGGCAATAGTCCAACCATTGGTCCAGTGATTCAGTTCAGTTCAAGTCCTGGTTATCCTGGTTATCCTGGTTCAAGTCGGGCTATGAACTACTGAGTTTTCTTTCTTCTAAGTTTTCAGTAAAAATTCTCAACACGGAGTTTGTAGGTGTTACATCCCCGTGCCTCGCATATCACGTGAAGCCGTCAGTCCGGGTCATTATCATTCGCATCTGATAGGGTCGTTAGAGAATTTGACATTTTGACATTTTGGTCACCAACCCGCATTCCAGCAGTGTAGCCTGAGGTCCATAATATCCCTTAAGGAAAAAGATCTAGCCCTGTAGTGCTTAAAATAGGCTGATAATGATGATCCTTACCCGTGAAACTATAGGATAGATATATATTTGAATTTTGATACAAATTTGTCAAAAAAAATATTGACTTGCAGGTGAGCTGGTGCCCAACGACGTGGTGCTGGACCTTCTAAAGGAGGCGATGGTCGCGAAAGCAGATAAGGCCAAGGGCTTCCTCATCGATGGGTACCCAAGAGAAAAGTCGCAAGGCGAAGCGTTTGAGAGTGCCATAGCCCCTGTTACTGTGAGTGTTAAGCTCATACTACTTACCTGACTGGTTTTTAACACGGCCAAAGCCTGTAGCCAAGTCGATTCTTTCTACAATCGTTACGCTTCGAAAAGTAGAAAAATGTATGGGAATGACAGATCCCATCGACAACTTGATCATGTGAGCTGTCGATAGCAAACGTCTTCCCTATACATTTTAAAAAAATTCCAAGAAAAGTATCGATGTGCCACAGCTTTAGGCCCAGACCGTCAGTCTAGATAATGTAAAAAAAAATATCAGAGTTAGGTTATTTACCACCCAATCGGCAAAGAAATGTCATCAAATAGTTTATCATTCTCACACGTAAAATCGAGTCAAATAAATTCCCTTGCAAGCTAGCGTGCTACCTTATTACACTTCCTAAAGGTAACGTCTGCTTCAATGTTCGAGTCATTGGTAACTATAATTTATGGCTACAACTAAACGAGTAGAAAGTTAGGAATTATTGTGTATGACGTAAACGTAGGTACTTGTTTTCAAGTTCGCTAAAATTACAAAACATCTTCTTCAAAAGAGCTTCTTTAAATTGCTACGATTATGTTGCTACGAATAAAGGTTAGTACGAGACACGAGTACCTACTCGTATGTGTAGAATAAATAGTAATTCTATGTTAGCCCGCTACCATTTTAGACTGCATTGACAGTTAACATCGATTGACATCGAATTTAGCGTCGTCATCATCATCATCATCATCATCATCATCATCATCATCATCATCATCATCATCATCATCATCATCATCATCATCATCATCATCATCATCATCATCATCATCATCATCATTAACAGCCAATGTACGTCCACTGCTGGACATAGGCCACTTGCTTGGACTTCCAAACAAAACGGTCTTGAGCCGAGAGCATCGAGCAGTGGCTTCCTGCAACCCGCTTGATGTCCTCTGTCCACCGGGGGGTCGACCAACATTGCGCTTTCCGGTGCGGGGTCGCCATTCCAGCACCTTGGGACCCCATCCATCGGCTCTTCGAACTGTGGCCTGCCCATTGCCACTTCAGCTTCGCGACCCGCTGAGCTATATCAGTGACTTTGGTTCTTCTGCGGATCTCCTCATTTCTGATTCAGAGAAACAAGCAAAGCTAGCTCCATCTAGCGTCGCCAGAGTTAATAAAAATTATGCAAAGAACTCATGACTCTTTCCAGGTGATAATCTACTTCGAGGCGTCCTCCGAGACCCTCACAAAGAGGCTTCTCGGCCGCGCCCTAAGCTCGGGCCGCGCGGACGACAACGAGGAGACCATCAAGCTTCGGCTCAAGACCTTCCTCGACAACAACGACCAGGTGTTGGCGCAATACCCCAACAAACTGAAGAGGGTGAGTCTATTGTAACTTTTTAATTGATGCTTCAATAACTCCTCTAAGAATCGTGATTCAACACAGAAAGTTCATGTCCGCTCCATTACAATTTCAACAAAAACCTCACCATTAAGTAGATGGGAAAATTATTCATTAGTCATATTTGTAATTATAACATTGTGTTTTATTTAAACCAGGCGTCTTTTAACTATTTTAGCCCAGAAATCCTATTTCTAAAATAACATGAGCAATCTGCAGAGATTCGAGTAAGCTATTGGAAACGTTTCTACGTTTGAGAACCGTGGCGACTAAGTTCTTACAAAGATCTTGACGAATAAGATCTTTTCATTCATCTTTATCAACCCACATCCAATTCACTGCTGAGCACAATTCTCCTCTCAGAATGAGAGGGGTTATGCCAATAGTTCACCACGCTGGCCCAATGTGGATTAGCAGACACACGTAAAGAATATGCAGGTTTCCTCACGATTTTTTAACCGACTTCCAAAAAGAAGGAGGTTCTACGTTCGGCTGTATGTATGTTTTTTTTTTTTTTTTTCATTGCTATAGTTTAATCACCAGAAATTATATATTTTCTTTTCAATCGTTTCAGATAAACGCAGAAGACACGGTTGACTCCATCTTCAGCCAAGTGGAACAGATTCTGGACCCGCTGGTTACGAAGTGAGGAACTGCCTATTTAGTTAATTGTATATAATGAACTTTTTGTTAAACTACTTACTTAACGGCCTTTTAAAATAAATTATTTTTAAACATACAATTTTTTTAATGAGGTTGTGTTACGAATAAGAACATAAGTACAAATTGTATAAAATGCACACAACTGAAAAGTTGGAGGTGCATGCCCCGGACCGGTTTCGAACCCACACCCTTCGGAATCGAAGGCAGAGGTCATATCAACTTTTTTCAGTTGTGTGCATTTTAAGAAATTAAATATCACGTGTCTCAAACGGTGAAGGAATCTGCGTAATAGATAGATAATTTTCTTAATTCTCTGCGTGTGTGAAGTCTACCAATCCGCATTGGGCCAGCGTGGTGGACTATTGGCCTAACCCTTCTCATTCTGAGAGGAGATTCGAGCTCAGCAGTGAGCCGAATATGGGTTGATAACGAACATATTGTTTACTAGTTTCTAGATTTATTTTCACTGAACCTTGTCATAAAGAGTAGGTATATTCTAAAATTGTAAACCAAACGTCAAACTTAATTTTGGTTATAATAATTTGATAATCTTGAAATTCTGGTTCATAAGAAAAGTTCGTTTTGAAAACAAGATTTTAATTTTAAATGTTTATAACATACAAAGAGGAATTCTTAATGTATAAGCTTGTTTAATCTTAATGTTATGCTTAATGATAAGTAATCATTAAATTTCTTTTTAAATCAATAAACTTAAACAAACTCTACGTTACACTTAACAATATTAAAAGAAGAGTCATAGAACAAATACACCATGTTCCAAAAAGAAGTGGGTCATATGCCTATGGGTCGGCAGTTCGGCACTAACCCTTGGCGTTGAAAAAAATGCAACAATTTACTACCATAGCAACTAAATCGCCGAAAGGTAAGAGGAAGAGTGTCAATTAATTCTCCACTTTATTACAACGCTAGGAATGTCGCTATTACTTTAACAGTAATAAACCACGCTTCACGCTCCTTAGGGCTCCTGCACACGGGCCACGGGCTACGACCACAAAAAGCCGCTACCGGCATATTAAGTTTTGATAAATTTTATATGGACGCCGCAAACACCACACGCTACAATCGTCGCTGCTCGTCTTGTGGTCCGCACCGGCCACTAAACGCCGACACAAAACGCTGATACACGCCACTCGCGCTATTATGATACTGCATGTATGGGTAAAAAAGTAGCAGCCACCGACCACAAGAGTAGACCACCGGCCACAAGTGGCTGTCGCACGCTTCAGCTACTTTTGTGGCCCCTTCTTGTTTCTTTTAGCGGCGTTTGTAGCTGTAGCGTGTGGCCCGTGTGCGGCGACACTTAGGAGTGAGGCCCACACGATTTGTCTAAAGAACACTGCACAAGATTGGCCCCACTGTGCTATAGAACTGCATCTTTACCCGCGCAGTCCAGGGAGACGCGGTATGATATGACGACAGCGTAGTGATATATAACGATATGAGGGCATGAGAGCAACAGCGGTACTATAGCTTGGCAACTTCCTGATGATGCGCGCGGGACGGGGGCGTGCAGCGATGAATAAAAACCCACGACTGATGCACTTCACTTCTCCGCACGCACGATTTCCAACCCGCGCAGATCAAAGAACTTGCCAGACTATAGTAGCAACATGCGTTAGCAGTTCATGAATGAAGAATGCACTTCACCCACTTTTGTTCTCTTACACCCGCGCTACGCGGACGAAGACATGATGTGGCATGGCTGGCATGGTTGGCATACAATATTTAGTTTACAAAGGTAAAATTTCCTCTTGTTCCTTTTCGCGTTGTCTCACAGCCACCGCAGTCTCCACAAGCAGGTACAAGCATTTGAACTTGTCCTCCCTCTCCGACGGCACCACCTGAAGTGACCCCGTCTTTTACTGAACTACCCGCATTATGTAACGCTGTGCACATATCTTGACAGTCAAAATTTGTCAAAAAATTTAAGTATTCACCAACAAGATAATTAAGTGGGAAAATTTGGTATAATTATCAAGACATTTGCACAGTTTGAAATGTAAATTTTGAAAATTCAGGTGATGCCGGCGTTAAAACATTACAAAATCATCTTGTTTGTATGTAAAAATGAAAAGCATTTCGAGATCACAAACTATTTATTATGACACTAAACACAACAATCATCTCTCCGATAGGACATAATCATTATTTCCTTAACTGTAGTTTTTATTTATAATAATATACTCAATGTACACCGTCTTTACAACGTTAATTGAAGACATAATATAGGCATGCTTTAACACCGACGTCGCCTTTTCCTTAATTTTAATTAAGTAGGGAACAGATTATCACGCAAAAAGACATGTTACATGCTATATCTGAAGAAACGCAACAAATTAATTCTGAGTAAAATATAGTCAACTCTATGAGCATTTTATTAGACGTCGTGTCAGACACTCGTTAAAAAAACGAGTCATGAGATCCCTGATCAGATCTTTAATAGGACATGATCAACTAGCATGCAGTGGGTGTTTAAATTAATTATAGCAGCTGGCCTGCAGCTTCCTCCGCTTATATGAAGCGTAGTTCTTACAAAATTTCATCTCCTTTATCACTAACGTAGGGGTAAATATTTTCCTTCCTTAATAAACCCGTTTGCAACATAGTGTTAGCTAGCGAGTAGTATGGGGTGTTCGTTGATCATTATGTCAGTCAGTTAGTTATCTTTGTAAGAGTTTTCCATGGTGGCGAAAGATAGCCCACCATACTCATACAAACAGCGTCTCAAACAAGACGTCTTTAGGCGAATAGACATTTTGATCTTCTAAGTGTGGGACCACATTTCGGTGGTGGCCACCTCGAGTTCGACGGCAACAGGCGGCGGGGCCACGGACATAGCGGGCTGAGCTGGTGGAGCCACGGGATCGGCTGGCTGAGGCAGCGGGGCCACGGGCACAGCGGGCGAGTGCGGCGGACTCACCTGCCGCAGAACCGGCGCCTGGGGCTGCCAGCCGCCCACGTCTCCTGTCACGATCTCACCGCCGCCCTCAGTCATTGTTACCACTGTTGTGCTGAAATTATAGAATTCTAGAAGACTCCAAAAATATACAAATGATTTGGACATTGGCCTCTTTGAAACAGAACTCGTATCGACTACTACAGTGACGATCATGTCTGTAGCGTTACTTGACCAGAGTGTAATACAAACACAGGTATAAGTATGAGGCTTAACACCCATGCCTCAAGTTCAAGAGCACATAATAGAACATGTTCTAGGCGAACTCTGCAAGTGTTGCTTTTTAAAAGGTGATGCTTTTCACATAACATATTCAGGCTCATTCATCTGCTGGATTTGTCACTACTATAAAAACACATGTCTGGTATAGATAATGCTGTTAATTTTAACAGAGAGATCCTGGGATCCTTTCCCGGCTCGGGTGTGTTAGAACTTTTCCAAATTGGCTCATCCCCTCTTCTATGGAGGGAGGACCCTGTAGTGAGCCGTCAAAACAGCCTGGTAATTGATTAAATTGGCTCATCTCATCTCGTGGTCATCCGAGACGTTTCATATCCTCAATCAACCTAGTGGGGTGTCGTTAAACACTGTGCATTCGTACGTTCAGGATTCCATGGACTCTTCGATCTAGTGCTCCGCCCATTTAAGTCATTGCATTGGGACCTCTGTTGGATTTCGAAACTACAAAAAACTAACCCTCTATGGTCCGTTTGAAAGTCTTGCTCGGCCCCATAGCGGATGACCGACTGCCACACGGAGGGGTCGTACTTGACCTCCTCCTCACTGAGCGCGCTGGAGTAGCCCTCCTCTGCGTCGGGGAGCTCATCGCCCTCGCTGCGGTATACAAGCAGCCCGTCGCCATAGTGCACGCCACCGATGCCGCGCCCATGCTCCATGCTCTGCTACCAAACACATAACACGTTAAAATTTTCAGATCATCATCACCTATTTGGAGGCTCCAATCTGCTGATGGATTCTGGGCGTCACTGACCATGTTTACTTTATGTTTAGCGTCCTAAATCCTATCAGTCAGTCTGTGTAGATCAAGTTTGGGTCGAGGTTTCCCTGGGAAAGCTTTGCTCAACGAACGAAGTTAGAAATCGATGTTAAATTGGTGAGTAAAGCCTAGGAAGCCGATATGACGTTACTAAGACGAGCGTGCCAGCACAGTCCTCAGCAAAAACGCACTCAAAGAAGTTTATATTTCTAACAAAATGTTGGTAAATAAAGTGATGGAACCACAGTCTTTAAAAGAACCCCATATCTTAGGACCCTCGCTAGGATTACACCCTACACAAAACGCTGTTAATAATTGAGGGGACAAACAGGTTGATGTAGGCTAGTCCCCGCTAAAACAAACTTACCTGAACATCCACATGTTCCCATCCACCGACGCTCACGTTGTTGGGCAACATTTGCATACCGGAAGTGGAGGGCGCTTGCAACCCAACCATCGGGCCCACGCCCATATTCATGCCCAAATTGCCAATGTTCACCATGCCCATGTTGACGCCAACGCCCATGTTGACCATGCCCACGCCGGACTGTTTGCGCCCACGACGCGAGATTGTGTATCGGAGGGGATCGTGGCCTTCACGACGGATCATTTCTGGCAGGATGCGCCGACGGGCGTTGATGAACCAGTTGCAAACCTGACATTGATTTAAAAATTAGTAATTACGAATACTTTATTGGTCTAGCGATTATTTATATTTGGCTACGAATTAAGAAGTCACAATTTCTATAACCTCGAGAAATAATTCGGAGATTGACGAATAAAGGTGTCACATCTCTGTGCCATTATACATCATTAAACTAATCCTACATTATCATCAAATTCATCACTGTTCGTATTAGGATTAAAATATATTGTAATTGAATATTGTGAAGTGGATATATTTAAAGACGCAGTGGGTTTTTTTATCGTTAAAATTGACTGACAAAGCCCGATAGTCATTGAAAAATCATCACCTAAAAACACCATGCTGCCCTTTGTTTATCAGCCTGGTAGGAAGGCGTTCCCACGAGGCTAACTTACTGTAAAACTGTCCTCTATTTACCTGTAAAACAGTCAAGTTGGCCTCCTGACTCAAAGCCAGCTTCTCAGCGTCGCTCGGGTAAGCGTTGTACCGATGGTCGTACAGCCACCTCTTCAGGATCCTCACGGAGTTCTTCGGAAGGTTGCCTCGCCTCTTCCGCACCGAGCCGACGATGATGGCCTGCGGCGGCGGCAGGCGAGGCTGGAGCACGCTCAGCGGACGGACATCCGTCTCCCAGTCGTGGATGATCTCTTGCTCCTCCGTGGAAGACGTGGATGGAAAGCGATCTCGAGCTACAACGTGGAAAAATATACATTCTCATAATTACCAACCTATTTTAATATATTACTGCAAGACCTTATGTTGCGTTTTGTGGCAAGACCACGCTTCCAAGATGAAGAGTTTCCACTGTAATCCAATACCGGCGAAACAACACCTTAGTGTGATAATGACTCTGTAATTTAAAGTGCTGCAGTGCTTCCTATTTCTGAGCAGCTATTGATAATTTCTTTGAAGAAAAAAAACCTTTTTTCTTAGTCTGTTTCAAGTGTCGAACTGAGAACCTTATGGATAGAAGCTACTTAGGCTAACCGCTGAACTATCGAGGGAATCATAGAAACATTAGGTACTTAGCTAAGAAGTCAGACTTGCCGACCAAGTGTTGGATTCTTGCCCGACTATTACGTCGCCCACTTCTAGGTTTTCGCATATAATTGGAGAGGTAAAGGAATATTGTTTGACTAAAAGCTAAGCTCTATTGTAAAATGGCACATATTATGGGCTCGTGCTTGAACTTAGAAACATCCTTGGAGTCAAGAGTGGGAAGGTCATTCTATTCTATACTACAGCCTTTCTTGATGAATACTGTTTACCAACAAAGAAATTAGAAATGAAAGTGGAAAACGCATGTCATTTCATAACTTATTTATTTTAAATTATGTATGGTTTGTTCATAAAGTGTTATATAAAATATATTAACCATATCTAATTGTTCTAATAATTATATGAATATAGCCAACATAGGCTTAATTTAAACTTTAAGGTTGCCATACAAATAGAAAACAAGCAAATTATATGTATGGAGATGTAACATTAATTAAAACCCCATAGAAGAAATTGAACTGTCCTTAGGTATTTTTCTCTCTCTCTTTGTAATAGGTACAACCTACCTATAACATTCAAAATGATGTCATATCTGCATAACTTTTAATGCTGTCATATTAATTTTGAACTATTCCTTCAACTCTCAAAACTTCATGACTTACATAAAGTTTTGAAGGTAAATGAATTTGCGCCATATCAACACTGTGACAATAGAATTGAGTTATGGCTTACATGTTAAAGTTTCAAGTTTAATTTTATAAAAGTGAACTTACGTAATTTGATCTTCATGACTTTTATGACCGATTTACGGAGACTGGCGAATTCTTCCAGGGTAGCAGTTACTTGGAAACTCTCAAAAAAGTACACACTTTGTGACCCGCGGCGTGTGATCGCTAAAAATGTACTGAACTTTTGTTGATTATGAAAATTTTTGTTTTCAAAATCGGTGCGCGTTCTATGACAAATGACAACGACGCATGTCGATTGTCGTGGTGAAGCTTAATTTGAAAATTTCAAATAAAGGAAAAAAACCTTTGCAGCCAGGGACATTTTACAACAAGAGTTTATTAGAAAAAAGTTTTTATTAGGTACCCACCAATTATTTTTTAAATTACCTAAGTGTAATTGATTTTTAGTTGCTGTTTATTTTTCAAATAGACTTAAAACAAAATTTCGAGATAACGAATAGTCTGAGATCCGCATTAGAAACCACCTTCACCCATCTGTTTATTGGATAAAGGGGTTTTAGGTACTTGTACCGACTCGTAAATCTATGGTTTTATTTATCAATTAATCAATCAATTAACATATATCTAATTTAGTATTTTTTTAAATATTTTGTGAATAGGTTGTAAAAATATTTTGTGAAAAGGTTGTAATTTCCTGGCTAAACTGTTATCAACTATCATTAATAATACACATCTTAGACAATTAGAAACGACCTTCACTTATCTGTTTAACGGATGACAAGTGTTTTTATTTATATCGAAATTAGGATGTTAAGATGTTAGTAGGTTACCTCAAAAACTCTTGGCCAAACTAACATTAATGATAATTAACAATAGTTTGAGCAGAAAATTTTGACTAAAACTACTCGAAATAACACTTTTCATTCAATAAACTGATGGGTGAAGGTCGTTTCTAATTGGGATCTTCTACTAGAATGCCTATTTTTAAACGACTTCAAAAAAAAGAGGAGATTCGTCGGCTATTTTTTTATGTATGTTCACCGATTACTCAAAGACGCCTGAACCGATTTGAAAATTTCGAAAAATAAATTCGTATTATGTTCTACCTACTGATCAGTTTGATCAGGCGGTGCTAAACCGGTGTCATATTAATTTAATTGTTACCGGTAATACCTAAAATGTAATATTGCGTAGCACATGAGACGATGTTCCGAAACGTAACAAAGATTGCATCGTATTGTATCTACACACCACTGATTGTGAAGTGCCTTGTTTGGTTTGTCACTTAACGCAAGGTAGGCTAGCAGGGACCTTAAAGGACCTGCCTACCTGATTGTTTCCTTAGTAAAAATAGAAGATGAAATAAAAAGTCATAATTATTAAACCATATCATGTAATAGGTATAATAAAATTAATAAATTACATAATAACAATACCGTAATATCGAAGCGAAGGCCACACCTACACAATCGTCCGAGCTCGGACACAAAATAGACGCATTGCTTTAGCCTTGGTTTCATAGAAAACTATTTCAAAATCACTACGCGCCCGCGTACGCAAAATATCGGACGCATACAGTAACACGGACGCTAGATGGATGCGCTACTGAGACCACGGACGTAAATTTAGTAGACATCTCATTGATTCATAACTATTTCAGTTAGATGCACACACTGTATTATTCTCAATAAAATTAGATTTATATAGATAGTCGCAGGATTCGTAAGCCGTTTTATGTGCCCCGAAAAAGGAGTCCTTGACGTATCGATACACTACGATTAGTATGATTGTTTAAATTTGTTATTTGTTGTTGGTGTTGCGAGTCTATTGGTTATTAGTCTAAGGGTAACAATGTTTGCATATACATCGGACCCCAGCAATATTAGTACCCTGTAGCTTTTAGGGATCTACCAGTAGTTCAAATAGGGGTTTGTGAAAAAAAGAAATTCACGCATTATCGGAAAAAAATATTTTCAAAAGTAAGAGATTAAATTACTTTCAGTGGCATCATATAGGTGGTTCGATACTAGCATAGATTCAAAAGCTAAAATAGGATGCACAAATATGTGCATGACACAAATTATTAAGTTTATATATAAATAATTCGGGACGCATAGATTAACGGCGAACGGTATCTAGCTAAACATTGGTCCATAGACTTAAGGCGTTGATCGATATAAAACTATCACAAAACCGCTACGCTTCTTGCAAGTCTGATGGCAAAGTAGACGGCACGGATTCATAGGTGGGTAAGTTATATGAAGGTGTATGGTACGGGGGAGGACTGGTTAAGGGTGCATCGGCCACGGGTGCGTTGACCACGGATGCGTTGCCAACGGGGGCGTTGGCCACGGATGCGTTGGCCACGGGGGCATTGACCATGGATGCGTTGGCCACGGGTGCGTTGGCCACGGGTGCGTTGGTCATGGGCGAGTTGGTTGCGGGTGCAGAGGGTGAGTTGGTTGCCGGTGCAGACGCCGAGATAGGTATCTGCAGCTTGGATTGTCGTCTTTGCCCCTTTTCTATTGTATCAAAGAGCATTTGCTTGAGTGTCGTTGCCAATGCCTTGGGGTTGCTGCTGCTGTCCAGCTGTGGAGAATTCTAGATTTAACAATAGGTACCAAACATATAATAAACTGAGTTTGAGCATTCTTATGAGACACAAAGTTAGCGACCATAGTTTACATACGAATCGTGATAGTACTCGTAGATTTATGCAATGTCTACAAACTTAAATTATTTATTATTATTTACAGTCATAAATAAAAAAGTAAATAGACATATTATATAAATCATCCATCGCATTCCTTTAACAAAAACAGCAAAGGTAACCGACCAACCGACTCCAATCTGGTAGTGGATCAACTATAACCTCATAGATATTTAACAAAAAAAAAGTCAGCGAATATTTTATTTACGTAGTCATCTGACCGGCCGGTCTTATCGAGACAGACCGCAATGTAACTATTTCTTATCAATATTAAATAACCGATGAGGGTATATATTTCTAATGCCAGCTCTTAGACTATAATAGGGCTAACCGTAATAACGTGTCCTCCAAACCGCTTGTGCACACTCTTGACCTTGTTCGCCGCCTCGCGCACGATCTGCCTCGCCGAGCTGATCTCCGCCGCCGGCCGCCCCAGCTCCGACAACTTGCTCTGTAGCCTGCTCGCTGCTACCTGTAATATGACGTCATTGTACTGCACTATAGCTGCAACAGCTCTCGAAAATTTATTTTGAGAGAGCCGCCACCCAGCTCAAATAATAAGTGGTTGCCGCTTGCAACTACACCCCCGATCCCAACGCCGATCGTAGATCCAAAGGCCCGAATCCTTTACGATCCTGACATGACATAAAAACCAACAATGCTTCCCAGGCAACACAAACACAAGTTACACGACGTCTTCGCCGGCGAAGACGAGGTCCCCGATATCTGACATCACCCGACGTGGGTTTTTTAACTCACGATCTTGGGGACGCCCGGACTGGTACACTCAGGCTAAATCACCCTTTCAGAATGGCCCTTGGTCTTATTTAAAAGATATTCATGGCAAATATTTTTTTTTAAATTTTGTATCTGTTTTCTTTGTCTAAAATTTCACAGGACAGTAACAGAGAATTTGGAGATTTGACCCACTACGCTGCCCCAGTGCGGGTTGGTGGCGCACCGCAAAAAGAAGCTTAAGTAGGTAACCGTACCTACATCAATGTACTTAAACTCGCGAGCCATATATTAAAGGTTTATTTATGACTAGCGGAACGCGTAGTTTCCATTCTCATTGGAATAAGGGATTAAATATAGCCTGCGTTAATGTAACTTTCTATTGGCGAAAGAGTTTTTCAAATCGGTTCAGTAGTTTTTAAGTTTATTCGTTATATACAAATCTTTTCACTTTAAAACGTGCTCAGTAAATTGCTTACTTCAGTATCCACTTCCAGCGCGACCACCTTCTCCGGCCACTTGACCTGCCGGTTGAACATGTTGGACATGCGAGGGTTCTTCGGGAATCCTACCAGGATGAAGCCTGAGGAGTCCTGCTGCTGGAGCATTGCCTCTTTTATGATGTCTACTGTCAATTGCTGAAACAAATATAGATCTTCGTTATATCTACGTAGTTGCTCGAAATATTTAAGTTTTTTATCAGATTACAAGATGCTTTTTATGCCAATAAATTAAAGGAATAGTCAAACCGCCGACCTACTCGTAAAATTGCTTGAATTAATATATGAGATATATAACAAATGTCACACTGGAATTGGATCATCTTAAAAACCAAAAAAACCCTCAAGAGATTCAGAATTCAGATCCTCAATAGCTCAACGGTAAAGCAATTGGATTCATCACCGAGGGGTGGTGGTTCGATCCACGCCCCGTTGGTCTATTGTCGTACCCACACCTAAAACAGTCTATTTGAACTCGTTGAAGGAGAATGTGAATATTGGTAATAAATATTTAAAAGATATGGCAAATGTTCTTTTTAAAAAACCTTGAAGGCCACACCCTTAACAATAATGCATTATATCGTTCTGCTTGGTGTGATCTAGTTTGCCACTTTGTTAAAACACAGTGTAAGATGATTGCAAAACGAAGATACATAATAATCCTACAGATCATGTGTAGCCGGGAATGCCGAAGACCGTGCCCGTCAGAATAAAGATCACTAGGCAGATGATCTCTCGTATGTCCTCCTAAAACTTCAGCATAAATAAGCTACGGAACGCCTTCTGGCCGTGTCCTGCAGAGCCTCCTTGTGCTTTAATTTGATCCTGTGAGACCTGATCATAATGGTCAAGCTCACCTCTGATATATACTCCTGAGGCTACAATTTGTCAGCGGGAGTGACTGAGGCGCCTTCTCTGCTTCAGCGTGCACTACCACGTTGGGGTTTATAATGATGTAACCCATTAAGGATTTCATTTTTGGAAAGAAACGAGACAGGTGCGTAGATCATCTCTATGATGGTCTACGCACCTGTCTCGTCACAAAGATCATTGACAAGCTCACTTCTGGTATTTCCTTGATTAGATTGCAGCTTGCAAGCGATAAATCATTCTCTGGCTATATCCTTCTAAGCCTCAGTGTGCTCCATCTTGGTCATGGTTTATCCGGATATACTGAAGATCGTACCTATCTTGTCAGCAATATCACTGGCAAACTCACATCTGGTGTCCTCTCCTCCTGTTACTGCAGTTTGCCCCCTGGTCGTACTACCTGATCATAATGTACCCGGTGATGGTAGAGATGGTCGACTAACCTATCTGATCACTGGAAAGCTCACCTCTGGTATATCCTCCTGTGATTGCAGCTTGTCAGCGATTAGGCGTCCCCTGGCGGTATCCTTCACTGCTTCGGAGCGCACCAGCTCTCCGGGCCTGATCATGGTGTACCCGGTCATGCTGGATATGGTCTGCGCCACCGTTTGGTTCCCAGCCCCTGGGACACCGTTCACGAAGATCACTGGCAAGTGTCTTATGGGTGTCATGTCATACATTAGGTTTACCTGGTGAATTTAATTCATTTTATTTTACAAATGGTTTTATTTATATTTTAAACACGATCTTTTTCCCTTCAACTAACTTTCCCCTTAGTTGGGCTGTTAATAGTACAACAGGTAAAACAAATACGACGTACGTTTAACTTTTACTCCAGATATGAGGAGATCAAATCATAAATGATTGCCTCGACATTAACCTTTAGGTTAACTTATTTTAATATTCTTTTCACAGATTACAGCTAGGACCAATTTCTATCTATTTGCCTATGACCAGTTCTTTTGAACAAAACATTTTGGCCGAAGCTGGATAGCCGTCAAAACTAATAATACTTACGTCCTCGACTGGGTTTCTGGAGAAAAAACAACCCATTTTATACAATTGATAAATAAAATAATTTACTAAAATAGATTGCTTATATCAAACAGTATTTCTCAATAAATATTTCTGAAATAAAACGACACATATTTGACAGATTTTCAAAATAAACTGTCTAGATTTTTGACAGCTTTCAATTTAACTGTTTTATAGTAAGGGAATACATTTTAAATGACCAGTAATTACAGTAGTTACCTACTACGCAACTGTGGCATATTGGAAAAATTTTAAGCAAGTACAAAATACAGGATTGAGACGTGCCAAAGAGCGTCAGCCAAATTAGAAAAATAGAATACCAGAATACAGAATACTTAGGTCTTACGTCTTTGTGGAATACTTAATCAAATCCTAGTGATTTATGGTAACGCAAAGGATTTTTGTAATCAATTATCTTCGATGCTCTGCGCAGCCGTCCCCCAATGCGTCGGCCTTAACGCTCAATCATCTCGTAGGACGTAACAATAACAACTGACAACAGGTATGAAGAGGAAGCGATCTCATTAAACAATTTTGCGTGTACATTATTTTGTCACTAGTTACTGGCTATCGTGATTAAGTGATATGGACATTATAAATACAGTGAGTAGGGAATCTGACGGCAGTTTCGTGCATTTTGTTTGAAAGTTTAAATAGAATACTTGCCACCAAAACCATCAAATTGCCTAATGCAGTTCAGAGATTTCATTTCCTATCTGATGATCTATCTACTTGTGATTTTAAATCACCTTCTGCAACCTAGTTTTGGTTTGTTCTTCTCATATTATACAAAAATAGGTTCCTACTCTTTATACTTACGATGCCAGAATTTTTGAAAACTCTTGAAATTCGATCTTTATTTGCTCGTAACAGCTCTAGCTACTTATTTATGGTAGAAGCATGGTAAAATGGTAACTGTGTATAACTTCCAGACTAAACCAAGACAAAAAATATCTAAAAACCGCTGAACGGTGTAAAAGTTCGTCAAATAAAACTGAATAATGTACTTGCAATTTTTAATAACATTGTTTATAGTAACAAAGTCATCTGCCAACAACAAATGCTCCATTGATACATCATCATCATCATCATCATCATATCAGCCGATGGACGTCCACTGCAGGACATAGGCCTTTTGTAGGGACTTCCAAACATCACGATACTGAGCCAACTGCATCCAGCGAATCCCTGCGACTCGCTTGATGTCGTCAGTCCACCTGGTGGGGGGTCGGCCAACACTGCGCTTACTAGTGCGGGGTCGCCATTCCAGCACTTTGGGACCCCAACGTCCATCGGCTCTTCGCACTATGTGCCCCGCCCATTGCCACTTCAGCTTCGCAACTCGTTGAGCTATGTCAGTGACTTTGGTTCTTCTGCGGATCTCCTCATTTCTGATTCGATCACGCAGAGATACTCCTAACATAGCTCGTTCCATCGCCCGCTGTGTGACTCTGAGCCTTCTTATGAGGCCCATAGTTAGCGACCAAGTCTCGGAACCATAGGTCATCACTGGCAACACGCACTGTTCGAAGACTTTTGTCTTCAGGCACTGAGGAATTTCGGACGAAAAGATGTCGCGAAGTTTCCCGAATGCAGCCCAGCCGAGTTGGATTCGACGGTTCACCTCTTTCTCGAAATTGGACCTACCTAACTGGATCATATGTCCTAGGTATATGTATTCGTCTACAATTTCGAGTGCAGCGTTCTCAACTATAACTGGGTGGAGCGATACATGAGCATTACACATTATTTTTGTTTTGCCCATGTTCATTTTCAGGCCCACCTGTTGAGAAACGCTGCTGAGGTCATTGAGCATGGTACTAAGGTCATCCAGAGTCTGTGCCATGATGACTACATCATCCGCGAACCGCAGTTGAGTGATGTACTCGCCATTGATGTTGATGCCAAGTCCGCCCCAGTCCAGAAGCTTAAAGACGTCTTCCAATGCGGCGGTAAATAGCTTCGGAGAGATCACATCTCCCTGACGCACTCCTCGCTGCAACTGGATTGGCCTCGTAGTCTGATCCTGAATACGGACTGACATCGTGGCGTTTTCGTACAAGCACTTCAACGCTTGGATATACCTGTAATCAATTCGGCATCTCTGCAATGACCTTAGCACAGCCCAGGTTTCCACCGAATCGAAGGCTTTCTCATAGTCCACAAACGCTAAGCAAAGTGGCTGGTTATACTCGTGAGTCTTCTGTATAACCTGCCGCAGCGTATGGATGTGGTCTATGGTACTAAAGCCTTTTCGGAAACCGGCTTGTTCGGGAGGCTGGAAGTCGTCAAGCCTATTAGCGAGACGATTCGTAATGACTCTCGAGAACAATTTGTAAACATGGCTCAGCAGCGAGATGGGTCTGTAATTCTTCAGCAAGGTGTTGTCACCTTTTTTGAAGAACAGAACCACCACGCTCCTATGCCACGCCTCAGGCGTCGTGCCCTCGTGAATGACGGAATTGAACAATCGCTGAAGGACTTTAAGTATCGGTTTTCCACCCGCTTTCAGGAGTTCTGCTGTGATTCCGTCCTCACCTGGCGCCTTATTGTTCTTCAGGTGTTTGAGAGCCACACTAATCTCGTATAGGCTGACGTCCGGGATATCTTCGGTATAGTGTCGGGTCAACTTGGCTCTGGGGTCTTTAGCCAAGTTGTCAACAGGCTGCTGGGTAGTCGTGTATAGCTGTCCATAGAACTTCTCGACCTCACTTAATAACTCGGGCTTGGAAGAAATCAGATTACCGTGCTCGGTCTTCAAACGCGTCAGCTGCCTCTGTCCAATAGACAGATCTCTGGCGAAAACTTTCGAGCCGCGATTGTTTTCAATCGCATTTTTAATACGCTCGGTATTGAAGTTTCGCAAGTCGCTGGTTTGCGACTTAGAGATCTGTCTACTGATTTGTCTGAACTTTGTAGATGGACCAACAAACAAAAACACAGCCCCTAGTCCCCGGCAGCCCCGCTATTCCTGGCTCTGGCAGCGGTTACGGTAACGGCGGGGCAAGGGGTGTTAAGAATCTCCGGAAGAGATTCCGCTGCCAACCCCGACGACTAGACCTGGCAACATACAACGCACGCACTTTGAGGTCCGACGAAAAGGTCATCGAGCTGGAAGAAGTTATGAGCAAGTTGCACTGGGATGTCATAGGATTGTCTGAAGTCCGAAGAGAGGGGGAGGGCTCGATAATCCTTGAATCCGGCAACATGCTCTACTACCGGGAGGGCGACCAACAGTCCCAGGGTGGTGTCGGATTTATCGTTCACAAGTCCCTCGTGAACAATGTTGTAAAAGTCGAGAGTGTGTCGAGCAGGGTAGCGTTCCTGGTCCTCCGAATTACCAAACGGTATTCGTTGAAGGTTATACAGGTTTACGCACCGACCTCGACACATCCCGACGAGGAGGTAGAGGTATTGTATGAGGATATTTCTAAAGCCATACATGCCTCAAACTCTCATTACAATGTTGTGATGGGGGATTTTAACGCAAAGCTGGGCGAACGTAGCGGTTCAGAGTTGAAAGTGGGACGATTTGGGTATGGGCAACGGAACGATAGGGGCCAAATGTTGGCTGACTTCATGGAGAAGGAGGGCCTCTTTATGATGAACTCCTTCTTCAAGAAGCCACCACACAGGAAATGGACCTGGATGAGCCCCGATGGTTCCACGAAAAATGAGATTGACTTCATCTTGTCTACCAAACGGCAAATATTCAACGATGTTTCTGTGATCCATAGGGTGAAAACCGGTAGCGATCACCGAATGGTTAGAGGCACGTTGAATATCAACGTTCAGCTGGAACGGTATCGACTGGTGAAGTCTACGCTCCGACCTACTCGTGCCCATATCCAAAACCCCGAGTCCTTTCAACTAGAACTGCAGAACCGCTTTGATTGCCTAGCAAATTGCGAAACTGTGGACGATCTGAACAACAGGTTCGTGGAAACTGTCCATTCCGTTGGGTCTAAGTTCTATAAGACCCACCGTACGAAAAGAACCAAAAAGTTCTCAGACCATACACTTAAACTCATGGAAGAGAGGCAAGAAATGAGATTGCAGTCTTCAGCAGATGCGTCAAAATACCATTGATACGCCCATACCTAAATACAATTTGATCGAGAAATGCCACCGTTCCACGCTTGGCATAGCTGCCAAGGCGAACTTCACTTCTCTGATTAGTTGCCAAAGACTTGGCATAGAGAAGAAGGCCCTGGCTTTGAACTTCAGCCCTGAAATGGCTTTGAGGAGCGGTGAACCTTTGGAATATACGTGTGAAGTGCTGAAATGCGCTGAAGCTGAAGGCGGCTTGTCTTTGACTAATGATACGAGATATGATTACTACAGCATATACGGGAAACCATTGCGTGAGTAAAGAAATCTTTGTAGGGTTTTACTTTTGACAGTTATGTTTGTAAATATTTATGTTTGATTGTGGCATCGTAGCTGCTAAATGAATTGGCCAATCGTGATGTGTTTTTAGTTTTGTAAAACTAACGTGATTATAATATGCCTACCTACCTATTGGCATTTTCAGCATAAAACTTAGACCATTTAAATACCAGGACTTGCCTCACTAACCGTTATCCCTCTGGCAAAGATCAAAAATCTATGATCTAACGCGTTTATAAAAACCGTTGCTATAGAATCGATGTTTCATTGTTGCAATCATTTTCGTCGTGTAAAGAGCTCCCTAAAAGTGCCGGTTTGTGTAGTTAAATATTTTCGATGTTTGACTTTACCTCGTCCCCCTTAAAAAACGACAGACAATTTTGTTCGTGAATTTGAGTGCGATGCATCTCCATTTTCTAATTCCTCTATAGCATAAAAAGAAGAAGAAGAAATAATTTATTTCACACAAAAGTCGTTATTATAGCTAGTAAGTTCGTGACTATCAAAAATTAAAAAAAATAAGGCTATTAGAAAACGGTGATATCTTTGGAATGTCTTATTGGATCTTCATCGTATAAATAGCTAAAAACCATCATATCATAAATAGTATCTAGGTAGGACTCGCAAAGGCCACTGACCTCAGAAGTAATAAAAATACTATGTGGGTGGGTGTGGGTGCCCATTAAACGAATTTACCATGAGTCCCAGATAGTAAAGCCAGTTTATAGCCCTGAGGAAGTCCTTTTACTTATTAAAAACACTTACTTTTGCAGCAAATGTGAACTCCACCTGTGTTCCGGCCGCTGGCATGTTCTTCTTGTTACTCAAAAAGCGGAACTTCACCCAAGTCCAGGCTAGCTGCAAGGAAATCAACGGAGTGTTGGCCGACGTGAGCAGCGAGCAGCGTACCGACGCGTTGGGCCAGCTGCTGACCAGCGCTGGCATCTCCGCAGCATATGTTGGCATGTGGAGCAAGAACGACAGCGTCTTCTATAGCAATAGTCAGTAGTAGTCAGTCAGTTAGTAAATGATTGCAAACAAAAAGGCTTATTTTGCAAAGATGCTTTCCAACACTTCGATCTTCCTACAATAAAATATATAGTCGCCTTTTTAGGACAAAAAATCATACCTACATATTGCGGCTGTAAATCCTAATACTAATCCGACTTCCAAAAACAAAAAATCTTAAGAGAATCGGAAAGTATCGATTCGTTCAAAAAAATTCTGTAGTTAATGATTTTGATCAAAATTGGGGTGTGATTCTGCTATTTTATACTCGCCGATGTAGTATTCGCCTATAACAAGTTTTATTACAATTTGAACTTTATTTTTATGGGATGCCAAAAATAAAATGTCACTAACATCAAAGTTGCCATGGCAATGAGCGGTGTTACATTGCTGTAACTTAATATCTAATCTGCCCCTGCATTCTGTAACTTTACAGAATGCAGGGGCAGATCATCCCAATTCCCAAAAAAGTTTTCGAGAGATTCACCATTCCTAAAAAAAGCGAAACTTTATTTTATCAAGAATTTCTAAAAAAAATATAACAAAAAAGAAAATAATCATGTAGAAAAAATAATCAAAAGATGTAGTGGCCCATGAGGGGATCGAACCCGCGACCTTCGCGTTATTAGCACGACGCTCTAACCAACTGAGCTAATGGGCCAGTTGCCTCAACTTGCGAAATTGAGGATCTTGCATTATTATATCATCGTCTAAAAAAAACTATGATCTTAGATAATTCTTTTTAATCATAATGTTAGATTCTTACTTATTACATAATATACTGCTAAGCCTAAAATTATTTAATTACCTCTTTGTTTTAGACGATGCATTAGACTGCACTACATATCGCGCCTGGGCACCCGGTTTTCCTCGCAGAAGCACAAATATGTCATGTGTAGTCCTTACTAACTCCCGTATGTGGAAAACAGTTTCCTGCAATGTTCGTTATGAAGCGCTTTGTGAGTTGATACCTGGGGGACCATACAAAAGAGGATCTATATTTCCTACAAAACCACGAAATGGTTAGAAACATATTTGCTATTATTTTGCTTTCAGGCGTTATTAATTTATTGTACGTACTTAATCAAATTTTTGGAAAATTGAATACTACTTTTTTGAAAGATGGGTAACATACCAATAAAAACGTTTGGTTTTTGCAGGTACCTCTTACTCAACAATAGTTTTATAATTCATAGATCTATTAAGGTTTTTAAAATAACAGTTATAGATAAGTTATATTTTGAATACTTTTTTATTGTGCTAGTTTATATAAAAAAAATAATGAACATGATACAAAATGATTGCATAAAGAATTTTTTAATTATTATTTTAAAGTTTTAATTATCTTTTCTACATTAGCTTGCAATAACAAAACGAAAGAACTGTCATAAATGACAGTGACAGATTTATATTATTTGAACAACTGTCAAGTTGTCAACTCAAGCAGAATTTTATATTTTCAAAGTAATTTGTACAATTAATGAATCAACTTTTAAAAACAAATTTAAATTCAGCTTACGGCTCAAATTATAGAGCTCGTTTTAAAGGTAAAGTACTGCTTAATAAATATGGGCCAGGGCCAAAGTCAATTCACTGAGGAAGAACTACAAGATTACGAAGTAAGTAAACTTATTTAGCACAGTAAACCACAACAATGAGAGTGACTAATTCCCTTTCTAATAATTGTTATTGAAATCTATTTCAGGATCTGACGTATTTTACTAAGAAAGAAGTGCTTTAGTAAGTGTATAACTTTTACTATTACTTACTATGATTCACACACCTGAAATACCGTATTACTTATCAGGTTCATAAATGTAGATTTTTAAGCTAAAACCAAGTTGCTGTTTGAAAGCATCAGATTTTCGCAGAAATTAGCCAAATAATTCAATTTTCTATTGTTCATAATCCATTTAAATATTGATGATATTTATTATTTTTATATTTTTTTCCAGTGCACATCAAAAGTTTAAAGCCCTGGCCCCAGAGAAGGTGGGTCACAACAAAAACGCTAAGTTGCCAATGGCCAAAGTTCTGCAGTACCCTGAACTGAGAGTGAACCCTTTCCGAGACAGAATATGCAAGGTGTTCAGTTCCAGCAATGATGGGGACTGTACCTTTGAAGATTTCCTCGACATGATGTCTGTGTTGAGTGAAAATGCACCCAAGGCTGTGAAAGCTGAGCATGCTTTCAGGATTTTTGGTTAGTTAACTGTATCTGAATGGAACAGATGTATATTAATATCAATATATAAATGCAAAAGGTCACTTATCACAAAATTTTGAAAACCACTTGATGTACAAAGATGAAATTTGGCATTAGTAGTATATGTCCGCTAAGTTCCGTTTCCTGACATTATAAATTATTTATTATCATTATAAATTAAACACCTCAAAGGAAGAGTGAATAGGCATCTTCTAGGTAAGCGCGCTTCTACTTAGACCAAATTGATGCTTTTGATCAGACTTAGTTATTGTATTCAAATGCTAGCTGTCAATGGCAATGTTGTCAATTATTTGTTACCAATATTAGTGAAAACCGGTTTATGGGCAGCAATAGGGTACCATGCTATGCTTGGAAAGTTGATTAAATCAAATTAAATATAATTAAAACTTATCTTAAAATGGTAAATTGATTGCGATAATAGTATAAACAATACTAGCAAACACCCTGCAGTTTTTTCTATAAAGTTCCAGTTTCTGTGTGAAAAATGGAGAAAACATATGTGAAGATAAACCTTTCTAATGGTAAAAGAATTTTTAAAATTGGTAAAGTAGTTTTTGAGTTAACAACCAAAAAAACAAAAAATCTTATCTTGCCTCTTTGTAATATTACTATAGTTAAGTTACTCATAAAACAATTGAATAATTTTTCACTTCAAAAACAATACCTGGCTGGTGGGTAGCTTTGGCTGTGGCTAGTTACCACACGATTTACTGTTTCAGTATGATGCCATGTAGAAACCGAAAGGTGTGTGGATTTTCATCCTTCTTCTGGTGAGTTTGTTATCGAGGGCTAACTTGTAAAGAATAAAAAAAAATCTTGACTATTACAGATTTTGATGGTGATGACATGATAGGAGTGTCAGACCTGCGAGAAGTGATCGAGCGCCTGTGCGGCCCAGAGCTCAAGCTGAGTGACTCGGAGATACAGCAGCTGGTGCAGAATGTTCTAGAGGAAGCTGATCTGGATGACGATGGAGCTTTGTCGTTTGCAGAGTTTGAACATATTATTGATAAGAGCTCAGATTTCTGCCAGTAAGTACATATTTATTTAGATTCTTTACCTAGTTTAATGGACAACTTTAATTTCAAGTTGCATGATTTAAAATATTCTTACACTATACTAATATTATAAAGCTGAAGAGTTTGTTTGTTTGAATGCACTAATCTCAGGAACTACTGGTCTGATTTGGAAAATTCTTTCAGTGTTAGGTAGCCCATTCATCGAGGAAGGCTATAGGCTATATATTATCCCCATATACCTATGGGAACGGGAACCACACAGGTCATACCGCACAGCGTCAGCTAGTATTAATTATAAATTAAAATATGATCATAGCATTTAAATGTGAGTAAATACTAGGAGTCTGCCCGGAGTTTTTCTCTCTACCATGCAATGGACCCAGCACCTGCACAGTGAATCCATGAAATGCTAAGATATTTGTCTCTCTTCATTCTTAGTTTTTCAAACTTGCATTCAGTATTTTACCATCCTCATTGTTGTTCAAAATTAGTATTGTACTGTCCTCATTGTTGTTCAAAATATCTGTTTAATATATAGTACCCGATTTTTTTATTGTTTTCAGCTCATTCAGAATAAGACTGTGAAGAATATTACAAAACATTCCACTCCACTTTGTCATAAGTGAGCATAATATGAAATATTAAATTTTTATAAAACAAACATAATAATAACTGCCATGCAAGTGATGATATCTAGGTTAAAAGGTTAATAAAACAATGTACTTGTAGAAGCTTAGTTAATATAATAATTTCTAGATTTTCTCAACCACATTGTATTGTAATGATGATTATGAGGTGTTTCACAAAAGTATTGGCATAATATGATGATAGCACCAAACCTATTAAAAAGTGGATGCACAATCATGACCAAAAAATGTCCCCACACAATGAGTGCCAAACTCAACTTCTTGGCACTCAATTTAAGTAGTCGCATTTGCAAATTCAACCTTAAACTCAATCCTTAAGGTTGAATTTGCTCTGAATTTGGGATTTTATTGAATATTGGACTTAAAGGCCTTTAGGTATAATTTTCTTTACCAATAATTTTAAAACTGTCAAAACAAAATTGGCCAGTTTTCAAGTGAAATTTTCTACATGATTGTGCATCCTTTTATTATAAGAGGTCAATGCACCAAACCTGTTAAGTGTTATATGATTTGACGTCTCTTGGATTCTGAAAGTATAGAGAAGACTAATGGAGGCTGGTAATAGGTTTTTTTATCACAACTTGTGTATCTGTTTATGCTAACCTTACATGTACATGAGTATACCACCTTTAGTACATGGCAAATTCATTATATGGGGCTCCATAATATTTTTCATGTTATTATTTAATTTTAATTACTGTAGTAGTTACCAATATTAGTACTACTATTGTGTGCATTTTAGTCAAATATCTAATAATAATATAAATTAGAGAGCTGTGATAGCCCAGTGGATATGACCTCTGCCTCCGATTCCGGAGGGTGTGGGTTCGAATCCGGTCCGGGGCATGCACCTCCAACTTTTCAGTTGTGTGCATTTTAAGAAATTAAATATCACGTGTCTCAATCGGTGAAGGAAAACATCGTGAGGAAACCTGCATACCAGAGAATTATCTTAATTCTCTGGTATGTGAAGTCTGACAATCCGCATTGGGCCAGCGTGGTGGACTATTGGCCTAACCCCTCTCATTCTGAGAGGAGACTCGAGCTCAGCAGTGAGCCGAATATGGGTTGATGACGAATATAAATTAAATATATGCATATATATTTTTTAAAAAGAATGTTTCCCATATTTTTTTATAATATGATCAGTATTCCCATTCCCCTCCAACTAGTCGGGAAAGACTACTAGGAGTGGGTACAACAGTAGACCAATGGTGCGGGGATCGAACCACCACCCCTCGGTGATGAGTCCGACCACTCTCACTGTTGAGCTACTGAGGCTATAATATGTATAAATTACCTGAAAAAAGCATATTTATGATGAAAATAAGATTAATTTTAACAACATATTTATTCCAAGAGATCCTTCTTTCTGGTCTTTGGTTGTGTCTAACTATAGTTAATAGTTGAAAGTATTTGTGCAATTTTATAACTGTTTTTTTTTCACTGTCATTATCACTGCTGGACATAGGCATTTTCCTCCTCGGCTCCTTGCAAACAGCTTTTTATTTATTAATGTTCAATTATTTCTATGCTGGTGTCTTGAGCAGGAGCCTCATATGGGCCTGTGGTAATTTGCTAGTTCTTTCAGTCGCCACTCTATAGTTTCGCCACTGCCATTTATATTACAGTATACTATGCACATTTGCTTACTGTATATAAAAAGTAACAGTTATTCAGTAGCTCACAATTGCTCACTTAAGACAACTTACGTAATGTTAAGTCGATAATCAAATCTCGAATGTATCTCACTTTTTAAACTAGGTGTTTGTGTAAACGTCCTTATGAAGTATAATGTAGTGTCTTCCTTAGTTAATTTTTAGTATTAGAGGTGTGAGCTGTGAGGACCCACTGGTTTAACCTGCAATTGGTCAATGGGTAAAAACAATACTACTATGCTTGTAAATATGTAATTCACAATGAAAATCAATAGTGAATTGGAAATCTGTTTGAAATATAGTATTTTATATTTAATTAAGGGTTCATTTACAAGAGCAGCAACTGCTACCGACGACTGCAGTCGACTGCCGTTGACTGCCGTCGATTGCTCAACTGCCTCAATGAGTATATATGTTTATATACCCATTGAGGCAGTCTATTTAACCCGCGTTAAATGTATTTACATAATTGACTACTAATAATTATAATTTTTTAATATTTTATTTAGGTGAAAAAATTCATCTGATGGGTGTAGCCAGTGGTATACAAATCACACTTATTTTTCTTTAGTCAAATTTATGAATGTTTACCTTCTCAATCCATTGTGTTGTGATGTACCTTTTTGAATTTTATAGAAAACTTTACTTATATAATTTCTCAAGTATATTATAGGATATTATTGTACTCAATGAACTGCCAAATATTTGATAAGATTATATTGTTTAGTGAACTTTAGCTTTTAATAAATAAAAGATATCTTCCACAGAGTATGTCTTTTATTGTAAAAAAATTCTCTTGTTAATCTCAAGCATAAATTTTTTAAACATGAGTTTTAAGGTTTTGCAGATATATATAGCATGAGTAGAGAAGGTGAATGTTCATCATTATCAGCCGGTGGACTTCCACTGCTGGACATAAGCCTCTTGCATGGACTTCCAAACAACAGTCTTGAGCCACCAGCATTCAATATACTTCAGCGCTTCACTGTGACCTACTTGATGTACTCAGTCCAGCTGGGGGGTCGACCAACACTACTCTTTCCAGTGCAGGTAGTCACCTTAGGACCCCAAAGTCAATCGGCTCTTCAAACTATTTGCCTGCCCATTGCCACCACAGCTTGGGACTCATTGAGATATATCATGACTAAGGTTTGTCTGCAGATCTCCTCATTTCTGATTCGATCACGCAGAGAAACTCCAAGCATAGCACCAAATGGAGTAACCATTTCCCATTGAGTGCTTGAGCTTTCTAATAAGGCCCATAGTTGGCCCTTAGGTGAATGTGACCATGTCATAAAGGAACTTCTTAACCATTCATCCAGGTCAGGATCCCAAGCTGTGCTCGATGTTGTTCTCTCTACCACACTATATGGACCCTACACCTACACTGTGAATCCATAGAATGCCAAGATATTTGTCTCATCATACATAAAACAAACTAAAATGAAATAATTTGCTGCTAAAGTTTTTTTGCCTAATAATTCTTGAATTCTGCTAATTTTTGTATTGACCAACCCAATATGTTGGGTTGAAATGAATTAAAATTTGAATTGTGTATATAAAATATATTTCAACTTATTATTACAAAGCAAATAAAATATTACTTAGTTTCCACATTGAAAAAACTTAGTTCTGCAAATATCCAGGCAACTTCATCCTCATAAATATCCAGGTGGTGAAGAAAGAGACAAGTATACACAAGAAAGCAACAGATATCAGTAAAATTCTGTTTAACTTGGGTGTAGTGGGGTTGTGAGTACGATCAAGGATTATAAAGCCCAGGCCTCCGAGAGAGAAAAGGAAGCTAGATGCCAATCCTTCCATGATGTACTGGCCGTTCACTCTGTTTGGCATGAACGCTACAGGTCTGCTGTGACCATGTTCATCTGTGGTAGATCCAACACTTGGTGGCTCCACTATGACGTCATATATTATACCTGCAACAAAGAAGCACTTATGTATAGTTCCTTAGCCTAATTAATTCTTCAAGTGCCTTGAAACTCAACCATTTTAGACATGCCAAGACATGGCATTTAGGCAGGCTGGTGAAAGTCTACATAACATTTATTGGCCCACAGGCTAAGCAGTTGAAGAGATAAATCTTATTAGAAACTGAGAAAGAATAGTGTATCTATCTTTGCTCACACTTTTGCTCTATATTAAATGATCTCGTCCAAGTGGCCAGTCAAGGAATTTTTTCTTCTTGGTTCAAATTCTGAAAGGCTATTTGAATGTTTGTATTTATAGTAGTTCTTTTCAAATGTTTCATCAACCTTGTGCCTAGAGATAAGTGGATTCTAGGGAAGTGAGAAAAACATGAATTGTGGGTACAGTGAAGAGCTTGAAGCATTACACTTACATAATGTGTACCTGTACAGAACAATTCAATAATAATGCAGTAAAATATAATTTTTGTAGGTTATTGTTAATTTTTTCACCACTTATTATGTACATTGGCAAGTTTTCATTTATATATGGTCTATATGACATTTAATACTTGTAAGTAGCATTGAACCTAGTAAAAAGGGTTGCTTTGCTTTTGGTTATATTGTTTATATCTCTATCAGCTAAAAGATACCAGTTCCCAGTACTGGGTCGCCAATCCGGAACCTTGGGACGTCCATCATTTCTTTGTACTGTGTCAATCCCACTTCAGCTTTACAACCATCTTGAGCTATGATAGTGAGTGGGTTCGAGTGACTGAGCATTTTATGGCCAATAATTAACGACACAGCTTTTTATAGGTACCAAATCCAAGTGAATTCTAGATATTATCACAACAATAACTTAATCCGGGAGTTAAAATATATATTTGTTTTACGTTAATCTAATTGGAAATCAAAACTAACCTCCTGTGACTAAAAAGTATGAAAACAACACCAGCGAAAACGTTGTCATCGCCGACGGAGCTTGCAACCATGACGGCTTTTTGATTTTAATATTCGGTAATTCAAGAACAGAGAAGGGAATTGCAAATAATGATTCCATTTTTTACTTTTTTGTTGTAAATTACCGCCGCTGTTGATGTGGACGGACGCCGCAAAATAAAAACGACAGTTGATGATGAGCTGTCAGAGAGAGACTTGAGTTTGACATTTGATTTTGATTGAACTACGGCGACCTCTGCCTGTATTAATAAGCATTTAAAATTTATCAACTCAAATGACTAATAATTAATTTTTTATCACAGTAAATTGAGTTATTGTTATTCGAGAAATACACATCTAATATAACAAAGATAAAGTTATAATAAAATAATATTACCAATGTTAAAACTGTATGAATAAAATCACCAAAGTTAATATAAAATCACGATTAAAGTAAAGTGGCCGTTATTTCTGAGCGTTTAAAGGAACGTTGATAATTGCCACAGAATGTAAGCCAATGAAAAAAAAGGAAATGTGTTAAATGTTTTATTACCATTGGTGCAAATCAGTTAATCAATTAAATTAGTTAATTTCAACCAATAGGATGCAAGTCAATCATAGATCATTCAACCATGAAAACACTGGAATTTCGTAACTGTCATTTTTTGACAGATTTTATGAAAATCACAAAATGTTCGTGGGTTCTTTTCGTGTCCTCGATTTTTAATTTCTCGCATTCAAACAATGTATTTTTTTTTTAAACGTGACAACGATGAATAAAAATAAGTTTAGTGTGGCCGAGTGAAGCGCGGTTTAATTTATTGGTGAAATTTAAATATTCATTCGGTGCACTGTGAATATTATGTTTTAATTTTACACACAAAATGAACTATACTGTGGATATTGCACTAATATTACGATGAAGGGTGGACTGTGTATTATTTACACGTCGTTGCTGACTATCTCAGTGCTTTCAAGGTAAGTACAATATGCTCTATCAAACTCAAAATCTATGTTCAAGTAAACCAATTGGTTGTTCTCTATAAGCACCAATACACTTATTTTTTATAATTTTCTCGCAAAATA
Source organism: Bicyclus anynana (assembly GCF_947172395.1). Classification (NCBI taxonomy): domain Eukaryota; kingdom Metazoa; phylum Arthropoda; class Insecta; order Lepidoptera; family Nymphalidae; genus Bicyclus; species Bicyclus anynana. The sequence continues at coordinate 17,794,670 of NC_069085.1, forward strand.
ATGGAAATATAAACTAAGTAACTAACTAAGTTAACTTGAAACTAAAGCCAATAATATAGGCCTATATTAAAATAAAGCCCCAGTTTACTTTTCAGTCAGCCTGGTTTTCTATATATTTTGCTAAGTATTATCATTAAACATCCAGTTAAAAACTATTTATTTGTAATACTATTTTATAAGCCTATATTTAATAATAAACCTAATTGAGAATGGGCATTAGGCATTTACCAATGAGACTGCTACCCCATACAAAAGACTAATTCCCTGTTTTCCTCTTTCTAGTTGTGCTCTCTTCATACTTGTGCTAGCTGAAGCTCTTCAAGTGGACGAGGTTAACTCTGTTGATCTTTCTGGTCTCCACAATGTTTCAAAGAAATCCTCCAAAGCAGACGAGCCTCTTGAACCTGATCCATTGCAAGAAGTCAAAAGTGTACCAGAAGAGAAGAAAACTGAGGAAACCGATCACCAGATGACATTCCCAGAAACACTGTCTGTCAACTCTGTAACTACTGATGGGTAAGTGCTTACAAAATTGAACATTAAAAAAACCTTTATCAAGTTTTTTTTTTAATTACACAGCCAGGCAAAGGTTAAAAACCATAACTATTAAATTGATGTTAGCAACTTTTTATCTACTTTTTTTTAAGCAGAGGCTTTCAATCATGCAGGCGACTTTCATCACTTAACTAAACAGTGAAAGTGTTAGTTAGTATTGAATGTGCAGCTTATATACTCATTTTTTAATTATCTATATTAAGTAGGTATATGCAGGTCATTGGATCTTAAACACACGTCTTGTCATGTAGTTTATAACAATGATTCAATCTGATTGCTATTGTTTATCATTTTTAATTTAGTACTAGCTAGCTGTAATTGGTTTTGGGCAAATAAGAAAGTGCAATTATTTTAGTATTGTCATTGTTTCAAAGCGAGTAATATTATTCATATTGTCATTGTTAATATATTTTGAAGCAATTATGTGAAGTAATGAAGTAATGAACTTTGATTTATTATATACTAGCAGACGCCTGCGACTTCGTCTGCATGAAACTCGATGTAAACATTCAACTACCTCTACCCTACCCCTACCCTACCCCTACTCAACCCGTACCCTACCCCTACCCTACCCTACCCTACCCCAACCCTACCCCTACCATACCCCTACCCTACCCTTACCCTACCCCTACCCTACGTAGAAATTTCTCACGGAGCACGAGACCTTTTCAACGAATGCAAAACCATGGAAATCGGTTCGTGCATTCTGGAGTTATAGCATCAGAAGGGAAAACCCGACTTTTTTTTATAAAAAGTATCCTATGTTCTTCTCCTGGCTCTAAACTACCTCCCTGCCAATTTTCAGCTAAATCGGTTCAGCCGTTCTTGAGTTATAAGTGGAGTAACTAACATGACTTTCTTTTATATATTATATAGATTTAAACAAGCTGATGAATTTGTGATATTTTACTATCCAGTAGGAACTGAATTCTGAATTTACAAAATACTCTCTTCGGGAATGTGTTCGCCCTTCATCATAACATTGAATTGCCTTATTTGTTTTTGTAAATTTAAGATTTTTTACAATCCAACAAGAACTACCCTAAAAGGGTGAAATTAGAGGATCCTTTCATAGAGGATATCTTAATAAAAGTAACCATCTGTACCAAATTTTAGTGCAAACACAGTTTTTGAGATATTGTTTCATGGTAAAAAATCTTGTGTTTCATTTACAAGAGCTAAACACGTTTTTTAAATGAATCACTGAGATAGATGTAGTGACCTTGTAAGAAGCAATTAACACAATACTTACTTATTTTAATTGCTGTTGTGCAATTAAAATAAGATATGGATGGTAACTTCCAAATTTATTAATTTTGAACTTGAAATTTTTGTAGAGATTTTACTTAAATCCTTCATTTGAATTGCAGAATTACAGAACTAGCTCTAACTATCTATTTCAATTCTTTTACCAGTAGAAGATCACATTATTTATGATTTGTATTTTTTATCCCCATATTCCTAAACAACTAACTCCATAGCTAGTTTTCATAAAGTTAGCAGAAGAGTCTTATATTTACTTAAATTCGTAGTTATATAAAAAACTAGCTGACGCCGCGCGGTTTCACCCGCGTGGTTTCCGTTCCCGTAGGAATACGAGGATAATATATAGCCTATAGCCTTCCTCGATAAACGGGCTATTTAACACTGAAAGAATTTTTCAAATCGGAATAAGTTCCTGAGATTCGCGTTCAATCAAACAAACAAACTCTTCAGCTTTATATTACTAGTATAGATACTTTCTCATACATAATATAACATTGCTAGTTAGAATTCCATTGTACTATAGTTGAATAGTTGTAAATATAACAGACAGACAAGATTTCGCCTTGCTGAGGTCGCGCGTGTGATGAAAGATAACATTGGCATTGCGTGGATCGCGAACAGGGCCGCACATGTTCTATTCGTTCATACTGCGATTACGTATCATCATTATCAACCTATTTTAACAGCCGATAGGCCAATTTTACAGGCCTGCATATACTCCCTAATTATAGAAGAGGGTATATGGAGCTTTTTTCCACCTGACTGCTCCATCATTGGAACCATCCAGGCATATTCGGCTCACTGCTGGGCTCAAGTCTCCTCTCAGAATGAGAGGGTTTACGCCAATAGTCCACAACGCTGGCCCAATGCGGATTTGCAGACTTTACTCATGCAGATAATTAAGAAAATTCTCTGGTATATGCAGATTTCCTCACTATGTTTTTCCTTCACCGTTTGAGACATTTAATTTCTTAAAATGCACACAATTGGAAAGTTGGAGGTTGAAACCCACACCCTTCGGAAATGGAGGCAGAGGTATATCCATTGGGCTATTACTGCTCTCGGGCATAGGGTATTATTGTTAAATTCTTTAACAACCATTATCAGGTATTAAACTTTGAAATTAAGATGCCTGTGATTTATGTCATAAAGAGAAAAAGATAACAGCAAAGGAAACGAAAATATTCCTGTTGACTCATCGTAAAGAAAGAGAACGCGATATCTTCGAATCTGGTATTGGTTGACAATAATATCAATATGTCTTCAAGAGATATATCTCTCTCATGGTTTACTATAGGATCTGAAAGTAAAGGTGTTAATTAATATTAAATCCAAAGAATGGGACCACCCTGAAATTAAACCCTTCAAAACAAAAAAAAAAATTATTTTCAAAATCGGTCCATAAATGACGAAATTATGGCTGGACATACAAAAAAAAACAACACAACGTAGAACCTCCACCTTTTTGGAAGTCGGTTAAAAATAACTTTTCCCTTAACGTGGCAACTCTAATTGTGCATATATTTAATATATACTATATAGTTTGTAGTGCACATAATATCTGATAATTATATCGAGTAGGAATGTGAGTAATCCCTTTTCAATAATGCAGATGGTTTAAATCAATATCGCCTCATTAATGATAGTGCGCTCACTCTAAAGCAATTCAAGGCCCGGTACACATACACAATATGTATGTATAATATAATAATTATTTGCCATTTCCTTCCAATGCAAGGTCTTTCCTCTGTCCACGAAGGAAGGTAATGATTTTTGGCATATTCCTAGGAATGTCACATATGTCTATATCTCATGCATTCATATGCTCTAATGCCTAAACCGTTTGGCGGATATTAAGATATGCATCATCATCATTTAGAGCCTCAATAGCTCAACGGTAAAGCGGTCGGACTCATCACCGAGGGGTGGTGGTTCGATGCCCACTACTGGGCAAGGTCTCCTTCCTTATTGGAGAGGTATAATGATACGGGAGATATGGATCTTAGACCCGGGTTTCGGCTGATAATTTAACGTGCTCTCTAAGGCACGAGAGTTTAAGGGCCTACAAATTTCTTGAATTTTTTTAGTAAAAATCTCAATATTTCTCAGCCAGGAATTGAACTCAGACCCTCATGATCCCTAGTCGCGTATGCTAATCACTGAATCATAGAAGTAATTCACGTTGCTTTTAATATACGAGTAATACCTATGTCATCAGATAGATGAAAACATAGTGGTAGTAAAGTTCCATTTCATTCTCTTATTATGTCAGCCACTGACGATCAAGTAATCTTACATGCTTGCAGCGCTATCGGGTTCACAGCCGATAAAACTGATCGTGTGTTGCTCACATTAGAGTAGAGAGACTTTAAACCATCCATAGAACATGCCCGACGACGTCAGAGGTCATGTCATCGATCTTTAGTCCTGAACCAATATCGCAAACAAAAACCCAAAGAGACACTTGAATAACGCAAATTATGTTTTCAGTAAGTATTGTGTGTCTTTATTTGTATACTTGTTTGAGTTTGTCGTGCAAATAGTAGAGCGGTCACAAACAAGTCTCGTGGATATACTGAATAATAATGAATGGTATTGAATTTAGAATTTCGTGGCTCGTGGTATAAACATAGTTCGTTTGTGAATTATAGTTATTGTCATTGTTGGCAAAGTTTAAATGTATCTAAGTATCTATAGAAACTGAATGACTTTGTAGAGATAATATAAAAAATGTATTTTGGAAAAAAGAGAGGAAACAATGAAGGTCTTGAAAAAAATCAAACTAACTTTATAAAACATAAAGATATACTTAAAAAAAAGCATAGTAGATTGTATCCAATGTTCTATTCTACTGATCGATTTAAAGTCGGTGCCAAAACTACCTTTTTGTAATTTGAAAGGAAACTTTACATCAGGTGAGATTGTAGTCAAGGGCTAACTTGTAAAGAATAAATAAAAAAAATAGAAACTCGCACTTGCGAGTTGTACAAAACGTCGTTACAGAATAGCCCTGCTCATCATCATCATCTCCTTACCCTTATCCCACTTAAGTGGGGTCGGAAAAATATGTCAATCTTTTCCATTCGTTTCTATTACTCGTCAACTCATCATCCACTCCTTTTACACACATGTCCTCTTTCACACAATCCAACCATCTCTTCTTTGGCCTTCCTCTCCTCTTATGACCTTCCACTTGTGGATTCAACATTTTTCTAGTAATATGACTTTCCTCTCTACGCATTACATGTCCATACCATGTAATTGCTGGTATGGGTAAATAAAACTAAGCTTGGAATAACATATAGGCATATATCTCGCACAATAGTATACAATAATGTTATAATGCACGTGGAACCTGCCACGAAGATGAAAACTGTTCCTCAACGAGTAATGTTGCCAAAAAAAGGACGGCCTTTAAAAGTAAAACTTCAATAGCGCAAAAACGAATAGAAATCGAAAGCATGTCTAAATATAGATGCGGAGAGCCGGTATTGTAGTTTTAAGTGTACTGATTGCGTGTCCCGGTCAATGATTGCTTGCTGGTTTCCTAAAATGAGTTAGCTTATAGATATTCGTACTTTTCTCTGGTTATTATCCAAGCTTATAGGAAAGTCTTAGTATAGTGTTAATGATTATCCAATATATAAAATTCTCGTGTCACAGTTTTCGTTGCCATACTCCTCCGAAACGGCTTGACCGATTTTGATGAAATTTTTTGTGCATATTCAGTAGGTCTGAGAATCGACGAACATCTATTTTTCAAACTCCTAAATCCTAGGGTAGGGTAGTGGTAGAGTAGGGGTATGGTATAGAGATAGGGTAGGGGTAGGGTAGCGGTAGGGTAGGGGTAGGACACGGTAGTGGTAGGGTAGGTTTATGGTATAGGGATAGGGTAGGGTAGCGGTAGGGTAGGGTAGGGGTAGAGTAGAGGTAGGGTAGGGGTAGGGGTAGGAGTAGGGTAGTGTAAGGTAGGGATAGGGAAGAAGTGCAAATAAATAAATTAATAAGTCAAAGCGAAGCTTGAGCGGGTCCGCTAGTATAAATGATCAAAAAGCTTGGTGTTGAACTGCACTATACGATTGTGTGCTTAGTTCTTGATAAGTTTGTAAAATGGTGGTAAACAAAAAAAACCTTGGCTGAGTTTGTTGTGGGCTCTTCTCGGACCAAGAACCCCTTGTACTTAACGTTAATTTAAAGTTTTCGACTTTAATTACCGCCAATACATCATGACATAACTTGACGTTTCAAAAGTGCTTGTAAACTAAGCCTAATTGAAATAAATGAATTTTTAATTTTATTATTAGATCATCTTAGTCTATTCCACCTTCACATCTTTCAAAGTACGAGTAGGTACCTAATACTATAATTTAGTAGGTAAAGCATTTTGTTTTTCGCGAATTTAAAGTTTACCGCGATTCAGGATTATAGTTCGTATTATGAACGTCATAAGGCAACTGTCACCCGCACCGTGCTACAGCGCGCATAGTATAACTATTGTTTAGTTAGACAATGATGAAGTTTCTTTTGATAAGGAAACTTAAAGAAATGGAATGGATTAAATTGGTGTAGGAGCTTTATCGGAAAGATTTAGCCAATCTATATTGTGATCAGATTTTAATGTAGATTGATTTTTTTTTGTGTCCTTTTAATTTACCCTTTTGATACGAGGCCGACAAGTGGTATTCAAACAGTAATAATAACTATATTGCGATTATTCGTATTACTTTTTAATTGATCACTAATTATTCTATTTTTATTGTATATTAGGGAAACTCAAATGATTTGGAATGGACGTATAAAAGATCACTTGTATTTTACTAAAACGTGCCTAAAATTGCATTAATTCAACAAACAGTAAGATTTTATGTCTGTTTAATTTAAGCAACACTGTTTTGTTTCGGAAGGTGTGATTATCGCTGAAATTATTACTGTATGCGTCTTTACAAACTGAGTTCTTACCTGAGTTTTGACGGCCTCCGTGGCGCAGTGGTATGCGCGATGGATTTACAAGACGGAGGTCCTGGGTTCGATCCGCGGCTGGGCAGATTAAGATTTTCTTAATTTGTCCAGGTCTGGCTGGTGGGAGGCTTCGGCAGTGGCTAGTTACCACCCTACCGGCAAAGACGTACCGCCAAGCGATTTAGCGTTCCGGTACGATGCCGTGTAGAAACCGAAAGGGGTGAGGATTTTCATCCTCCTCCTAACAAGTTAGCCCGCTTCTATCTTAGACTGCATCATCACTTACCATCAGGTGAGATTGTAGCCAAGGACTAACTTGTAAAGAATAAAAAAAAAAAGCAACACTGTTTTGTTTCGGAAGGTTTGATTATCACTGAAATTATTACTGTATGGTTGCGTCTTTACAACCTGAGTTCTCACCTAACTTACCTAAACCTTACTTAAATCTGATAGGATAATTCCTATCAGATTTGCACTCAATATGAGTAAGCATGTTACGGCAAATAAGTCGGAGCCTCTCTATACCGTCTTTTTTTCAAAAATGGAGTTCTTTCCATTCCATTTTAAGATTTGTCATTTCTTTATAGAAATTCAGTGACTTTTAACTAACGCTATACAAATTGTACAAAATTAGAAATTCTTTTTCCAATGATGATGAATAATGATAATATTGATAATAGCCGACCCCCGCGACTTCGTCCGCGTTAAACTCGATGTAAACTTTCAACTACCCCTATCCTACCCCTACCCTATTCCTACCCTACCCCTACCCTACCCCTACCTTTTCCTGAATTTTCTTTGCTGTAAACCTCACGGAGCCCGAGACCTTTCCAACGAATGCAAAACCGTGGAAGTCGGTTCGTGCGTTCTAGAGTTATAGCATCAGGAAGGAAAACCAGACTTATTTTTATATATTAGACTAGCAGACACCCGCGACTTCGTCCGCGTGAAACTCGATGTAAACTTTCAACTTCCCCTACCCAACTCTACCCCTACCCTAACCCTACCCTAACCCTACCCTACCCCTACCCTACCCCTTTTCCTTTTTTTTTTTGCTATAAACCTCACGGAGCCCGAGACCTTTCCAACGAATGCAAAACCGTGGAAATCGGTTCGTGCGTTCTGGAGTTATAGCGTCAGGAAGGAAAACCCGTCTTATTTTTATATATTAAGATATAATTTTTGAATTCATTCAATGTCATATCTTTGACCTTTTCGGGTAAATAGTTAAAAATTTTTACCGCCACACAATATACATTATTTTTATAAACACTCATTTTGTGTAACGGCACAGTTTGTGCTTCTGCCTATTGTAAAAAGCCAGAGTTTTGTCAATTTAAATCCAATCGCTACCATTTAGCGCCACGCTGACATGTTTACTGGTTGTGTGGACTTTGTCCGCCAACAAATTAGAGACAACAACACAGGTTCAACACATGCATACATTGTACATTGATTGCCTTCGTTTGTGCCAACTCATAATATAGTAACGCGAAATATTATCGCGCGTATTTTCAGGTACGTCGTGAATTTATATCACACCTGTTGCAACACACGTGCTCTGAAGGTTCTCTATTCATATCTATACTAATATTATAAAGCTGAAGAGTTTGTTTGTTTGTTTGTTTGATTGAACGCGCTAATCTCAGGAATTACTGGTCCAATTTTGAAAAATTATTTCAGTGTTAGATAGCCCATTTATCGAGGAAGGCTATAGGCTATATTTTATTCCCGTATTCCTACGGGAACGGGAACCACGCGGGTGAAACCGCGCGGCGGCAGCTAGTATGGAAATAAAGCAGGTTTTACATTGTTACGGACAATTCATTTCAGCGTTTGTTGAGTTCGTTTAAAGTTCGCGTGCTTGTAAACCAGCAATCAATAACCTTCTGCCCAAAACATTTATGCATAATGAGAGAAATAAGCATGCGATAATTCTTACTCGTACTTCTTTGGACGACCTCTATCACAATGGTCTACTTTTTCCTCTAGAACAATACAAAGTAGCTTATTTCTAGGCACCGCATTTTAAAAAGTTTGTCTGTTGTGATAGTACTTGTGGTTTAGTTAGCTGATTCTACTAAGCAAGAAACTTAGCAATTGCATTATTTAAATAATCATTTCTCTGCTAATTCTATAGTCAATCTATTTTTGGTTAAAACTCTCAGCCTGCAGTTGGGAATTTGGTGGTGTTACAGCCATGACTCGGAGAGCGCGTTAAGCCGTCGATCCCAGTCATTATCATTAACATCTGATAGAAGTCATTAATTGATTTAACATAGACAACTCGCATTGGAGCAGCTTTAAGCTCCTCATTAGAGAAGCGTGGTAGATAAAATCTCCGCATCGGAGCAGCGTGGTAGATTTAAGTTCTGCATCGGAGCACCCTGGTAGATTTAAGCTTCGCGTTAGAGCAGCGTGGTAGATTTAAGCTCCGCATTGGTGCAACGTGGTAGATTTAAGCTCCTCTTTGGAGCACCGTTGTATATTTAAGCTTCGTCTCAGAGCAGCGTGCTACATTTAAGCTCCGCATTGGAGCAGCGCGGAAGATTAAAGCTCCGCATCGGAGCAGTGTGGTAGATTTAAGCTTCGCATCGGAGCAATGTGGTAGATTTAAGCTCCATAACCCTTTTCTTATTAGGAGGCTTTTTGACGGCCTCCGTGGCGCAGTGGTATGCGCGGTGGATTTTCAAGATGGAGGTCCTGGGTTCGATTCCCGGCTGGGCAGATTGAGATTTTCTTAATTTGCCCAGGTCTGGCTGGTGCGAGGCTTCGGCCGTGGCTAGTTACCACCCTACCAGCAAAGACGTACCGCCAAGCGATTTAGCGTTCCCGTACGATGCCGTGTAGAAACCGAAAGGGGTGTGGATTTTCATCCTCCTCCTAACAAGTTAGCCCGCTTCCATCTTAGACTGCATCATCACTTACCATCAGGTGAGATTGTAGTCAAGGGCTAACTTGTAAAGAATAAAAAAAAAAAAGGGCTTGGCTCTGTTATGGGCCGTCAAATTTTAATGATGCTATTCCAACATTGAGGAAGATCATCTTGCAGCTACACATATGTTTTAAAATGACTAGTAGGCACAAAACCCACACTCCAGACTCTCCGGCCGTAGCCCGAGGCGTCTGGCTGCAACACTCGGCGATCCGTCGATAACCTCTGACGGTGGGAACTTTAATTGTTGCGTATAACGAACCGACCACGCTTCCGTGGGGCCCAGATTCAGGTCGGGCCACTTTTCCGCGATAGTTAAACGATTGCATTTCCAATTTAATTTGCTTTTCACTTTTAGGTCGCTATTTACTGGGATCGTGGACGCTGATTTATTTGCCATTGCTTTGCTATGCTTACTTTGTTTCGTAGGGCTGCCACTGGTGCCATTAATAATAATTAGTTGTATGCTCATCGTCGTTCTTACATAGAAAGTTAAGGTAGTTTTTTTATTGCTATTTTGGCAGAGTGGTCGTAGTTGCTAGAATACTCCCAGTTCTTTTTAATCGCGTATTGGGTGGTCTTGGTTGTTACAACATGCGATACCTTCAGCGAAGTGCTTCTCCAATTTTTTGCGACTATGTTGCACCATCACTCCACAATTATCTGTCTATTATATCGGGAGTGTTACGAACGAATTTGCCAAGGTATAAGTAATGAAATACTTGTCGTTTCAAAGATTTTTTCATCTTTCATCAAGAGTAGGTAGTAGTTTTATGTAGGGCGTATGTTTTTTTTTCAGCACGAAACAATTTTATTTAAAGACGTGACTTGCATAAGTACATTATTCCTAACAGAACAGAAAATTGTGAACTTTGGTACATTGTTAATTGGTTAATTAATTCTATCTGTCATCTACATCTATTGAGAGAAATAAATGAATTAACCTGCAGTAAGCACTATGCAGCTATGCAGTATGTACTGGAACGCGCAGTATGTCGTAAGGGTCCATGGATAGAGCGGAATATAAAAAACATGAAAGGATGGGATATCACAGAGTGACGTGATAGGTTAGTGGATATGACCTCTGCCTTCGATTCGGAGGGCGTAGGTTCGAATCCCGTCCGAGGCATGCACCTCCAACTTTTTAGTTATATGCATTTTTTTCAAGATATTGAATATCACGTGAGGAAGTCCGCTTTTTCTTAATTCTCTATGTGTGCGAGGTCTGCCAATCCGCATTTGGCCAGTGTGGTGGACTAAGGTCTAACCCCTCTCATAACGACAGGAGATTTGTGCTTACAGTGAGCCGAATGTGGGTTGTTAATGATAAACTACAGATCTGGTTGGAATAAAAAAATAAACGAAGTATTTATTGCAAAGAAAAGAACTGCAATTATTGCAATGATTGCAAACGATTTGCTGCATAGTTTTTTATGTGTATATCATGTAAGAACAGTGATTTCTTCACTGTTTCGATTTTGATCTTCATATTATGTAAACGAGGTCGTTAAGGCTTTAAGTATTTCATTGTGTTTGTTATAGAGAAATTAAGAAAAATAAAACCCTTCTAATGGAATTATCAGTGAAACGAAATATGTCTATTGCTAAATTACTTGCCAACGTATCTAACGTTGGCAAGTATTTTAGTAGGTATCCTGAAGGTTCTAAATGATGTTGCAGCATTATTTTCGGCCATGGTTATTTACCATCCTACCGGCAAAGACGTACCGCCAATCGATTTAGCGTACTTAAAGTGTTTCTCAGATTTCGCTATAAAAAAAAATATAGTACTTTATGGAATAAACATATGATGTAAAAACATCTGATTTTTAATTTTTTGAAACCAAATGCTATTTTTTTTTATTTGTTTAATTGTTTGGAACTCAGTAAGATAGATAAGATAGGATAAACGCTATTACATATATTGAAAACTAATGTTCTTAAAGATTTAAAATAAGATAAGATTTAAAATAGTTAGATTTCAGTGTTGAAAATATAGTATTCAACAAAATCAAAAAATTCAATATTCATTTATTTCAAGTAGGCTCAGATTACAAGCACTTTTACGTCGTCACGTCAGTTGACTATTTGTAAAGATTGTACCACCGGTTCGGAAGGCAGATTCTCCCTTCCGAATTCGGCAGTAAAAATTCTGCAGTATTTTTACGCAGTCCCGAAATATAGTACAATACTAATATACGGTTGGAAACCCTACCATCAGGTGAGATTGGACAACAAGGACTAACTTGCAAATAATAAAAAACAAATTGTGAAAAACTGACAAATTGTGAATGAAGTCACGAGCGTTTGCTGGCTATAGCTATAAAATGGGAAACAACAATCGAAGGCGACAGTTACGCTCGCGTAGAGTAGCGAAACGGATCGCGTAGGATGGCTAGACAGACCTGCAGTTAACAGTGTCCACTATAAATCGTAGTACTCTAGCCGCAGGACTCAATTTGAGAGGATAGAAAGTAAATTGATTAAAAATATGAAAGCGAGCCATTTCTAATGAGACGCCTACGTGATGGAGACGGCAGTTAACGAGAGTGTTAACTTTATGTAAGCCGATTCGTTAGTGACATATCGGTAACTGGCTCTTATAAATAAATTGTGCACTTTCATTATTTTCACTGTCTGATAGACAATACCTAAACTACAATCTCTTGTCTGCTGAAAATAAAAAAAACCTCACTGTTAGTGAAACGTTACGTTCATACCACAGACTATAGCCACAGGCTTGGCAAATTTGTTCTTAACACTCCAGATGGTGCGATGATTCGCGGGCCGAGAGGGGTAGCGATGCCCCGCGCGCATGACTTCATACCCGCGAAGTCCTTCCCTCTGCTCCGCGCGTACGACTTCACACTCGCGCATTTCGTCTCCCCCGTCACCCGCATATCATGGGAGGGTCATCAGCGAACTTACTAAGCTATAGTTACTAGGAAAAAATGTGTTTTTCTACTCCCATTTCGTAATCTACTCAATATAAAACCTAAAAGCATAATATAACAAAGTAAGTACACATTCGGTGTCATGTCGGTTAATCTGTTTTATTAGAGGTTCTGGAATTTCGTGATTTTTTTCCTCAAATATTTATAGAACTTTGGCGTAACTTAATTTATACCAAATCTGTGAATATATTTTCAACCACGTACGAGTAAAATAACTAACATACGTCTCTTATCTCTTAAATGTATTTGCAGTAACTAGGTCAATGACCTCACGCTGATTGTAATGTCGTTAACAAAATAATTACTAAAAATAAGTTTTTTTTATTAACTTTAAGCCTCAATAGTTTAACGGTTATTGGGTGGGCTGAAATACAAAAAGTCTTGTTATCAATCCTGCCCAAAATATTATCATGTGCATTGTGCAAGATACATAATATTACCGAGATACCATCCATTTTTATTATGGACCTTAAGGAGCGTAACACCAACTTCCCACATTCCACTCCGTATAAAATATATTTGCCATTTTGCACGACCTAAGTCCAGTGGACAGTAGCCCTAAGTTCTCAAGACCGCTTATGAAAGCCTGTTGTCGCTCATTGTAAGAGTATCGCTCGAGGTTGTTGCAATCGGTCATTCACTGTCTGCTTAAGCTTTAGGTGTTAACTCCTACCATTGTTGCGGATTCGTGTCGAATTGTGATCGACTTCTGTTCGTGTTTTAAACGTGTGAAAGATGACATGGACATTTTTGCTGATTGAATATTTGCTGTGCAAATGTTATCGCAGAGTGTGAGCGCAGAAAGAAGTTCAGGCATATTCGAGCTTAAATGCTAAAATAACAGGAGGATAACTCTCTTCTCTAAAAGCGCATCTCGTCCTAATTTCGTCTTAGTTTAAAGACATGTTTTTCTCTGATGAGGTTTGTGCTGAAAGACGTCGTGCTGCTGCAAGCTTTATATATCCATAGCTACGCTAGTAGGATACTACTATTTTTTTCTGAGCAAGCATGTAGTTTTCACATGAGAAAAGTGAATGTATAAGGTATAAAAGAACCCTACAACCAAAACACAAGTTCTCAGCAGAACCTGTCTTCCGAACCGGTGGTAGAATCTTTACAAATAGTCAACTGACGTGTCAAAAGTGCTTGTAAACTGAGCCTACTTGAAATAAATGAATTTTTGAATTTTCAAATCCCGGGATCTGCTTTGAGTTTTTCTTTGTAGTAGGTATACGATGGTACCAGCACCCTCGTACTGAATCCATAAAAGACATTTGTCTGTTATCATTTTTAGTTTTGAATCCATAAAAGACATTCGTCTGTTATCATTAGTAGTTTTGTTGCATTCGAGAACACAGAGTAAGGGCAGTCTAGAGAATAATTAAGCTCAAGTCGGAATACCGGGTGCCTGTTGTGTTGAGGGGAAAGTGAGAATTCACTCGCAGACAAAACCTTTTTAGAGCCATTATTTACGCTTCTATCTATTTATAGTTTAACTATGCTGTTTTAAATCTTACTTACGATATACTTCGTATTGGTGATATAAAAACGTATATATAGTCAGATCGGGTAGGTATTTTAAACAATGTAAATAAACAAAAACATATGATTCAGGGGTGCTCAACATTTTACTAAAGCATTATTCACGAATATTGTCATGAAATAAAACTTCCTTTGATAGACAATTTTTTTTATATTTTATGTTCCTATAAACTGTTATTTATCGAACAGATAATGTTTCTTATCTGATTAATGTAACTTATATTTAGGGTTCCGTGGTCAATAAAGAACCCTTATAGTTTTGTTTTTTTATTATGTATAAGCAAGCACCGCTTAGCTGTACGCTAGATTGTAAGCTATGAGGCAGCCTTTGGTAGAACGCGCTTGCCTAGAAGATGCCTATTCACTCTTGACTTGAAGATACCCATACCCATGTCCGTCTGTCCTTCTATCTGTAACTCAATTACTAATAGAAAACTGTAGCTTGACTATGAAAATTATGTACGCGATTATAGGCGTAAATTAAAAACTTGACAAATAGTTTTTACTCGTTTTCTCGTAGTGTGGGTTATTGTTAGATATACGTTTTTATGTAGAATTTGATGAGTTTGTTAAGACACTACTTTTCAATTTAGGCCTCTATTTGTAAAATATTAAGATTTAAAGTGCTAATTTAATTTCGTACTAAACTAAATAAAATTAAAAACAGTAAATGAACAACAAATAACAATAATAAACAATAACAACGAAACGAGAACAAAACGAAATAACAAAAATTATAAGGGAAGAAAATACGCACAACAAACTGGATTTAGTTAACGAATACTGTGAAGTAGGAGTATTAGTCACAGACAAAAAATAAAGTAGTGTTCTGTGCTGTGAAGTGTGAACTGTCAAATCTCAAATCTTCTTTCACTTAATACAAAATCAAAAAATTAATCATAGTTTAAGGTAATTCTGCAATAAATGAAAATATTTTATTCACATTATAATAAAAGAAAACATCATTTGAATTACAACTTCTTTCTTCTTTTGATATGATAGTACGATAATACGATTTATAAAATTAATTAAAGCTCTTATTTAATTTTATAAATGCATATTAATACCCATAAAACTCAATCTTTGTTTTTCAAAATGGTTTGTGACTCATGTCTGCTTGGGGTATTTAAGGTTCTTTTTATGTCGTTTATGTTGTATTTCTGCAAACTCTATTTAATTAACATAGAGGAATTAGACATGGAAATGCATCGCACCCAAATGCAGCAACAAAATTGTCTGTCGTTTTTAGAGGGGGACGAGGTAAACTCACACATCGAAAAAATTTAACAAGAATAAATAATAATTATAATCTGTACACAGAATATTCAATTAATGGATCAATGTTTTGCTGTTCGTTCGTTCGTTAGAAGAATAGAATCGATTTTTCTTTTATAAATTGTTTTAATTTATTATTAATTATAATTATGTTTTTGACGACCTCCGTGGCGCAGTGGTATGCGCGGTGGATTTACAAGACGGAGGTCCTGGGTTGGATTCCCGGCTGGGCCGATTGAGGTTTTCTTAATTGGTTCAGGTCTGGCTTGTAGAAGGCTTCGACCGCTAAGGCGTACCGACAAGCGATTTAGCGTTCCGGTACGATGTCGTGTAGAAACTGAAAGAGGTGTGGATTTTCATCCTCCTCCTAACAAGTTAGCCCGCTTCGATCTTAGATTGCATCATCAGTTACTGACTGAACATCAGTTACTGAGTGAGACTGAAATCAAGGGCTACCATGTAAAGAATAACAAACATAAAATAGAAATATTTTCAAATTAAACGTCACGTCATCTTTTAGTGAATTAGAAGTTGTTGACCGTTTTTCATGCCATTGACTGACTGACTACTTACTACACAAACCGGAATTATTAGGGAGCTTTTTAGACGACGAAAACGATTACAACAATGAAACATCGATACAATCGATAACGCGTTAGATCGTTGGTTGTTTGACAGAGAGGTAACGTCTTGCGGGGCAGGTCTTTCTATAATTGGTCCGTGATAATTAATTTGTTGTATCCGAATCCGGACTCAAAAGGGCTAGAACCCAGAGCCGTAAAGCTTATTATTAAAAATAAAATGTACGTGAATCGAAACGAAAAGTGTCGCTTAAAAGAACCTTTTTGAGTAGTATTATTGTTGTGTAAAAAACCTAAAGTTGTGGACTATAGATGGCATGCTTGGTCCGTATTTAAACAAATATATTATGATTTTAAACTTATTTGGTGGTTGTTCATTATGAATGTTATTTAAACGGGTACATACCACGATAAAACGACGAAATTTTTAATGTCGATATTTCGACCCAGTTGCATGGATCGTGCTCACGACGGAACTGAAGTTGCGAGATGAGAAGTGAAGTCAGCTGTTAGAGGCAGAATCGATCTACCCTCTTTCGACATTAAAAATCTCGTCGTTTTGTCGTGGTATGTACGCGTTTAAATAACATTCATAAATATATTATGTATTACAAATTGTTTAATCTTTTACAAAAGCTATGCAGGTTTATGTTAAGATATTTTTAAAAAATTAGTTATTAAAGTTTTATTGTCTACCAGCGAATGCCCGCGACTTCGCTTGAGATTCAGTTTTTCACAAAACTCGCTGCAACCATCATTAATTTTTTTCTGAATTAAAAAAAAATAGTGCTAATTGAAAAAACAAGTAAAAAACATTACTCATACTTGTAAACTACATACGCGTAACTACGCGATACAAAAGATTTCTACTCTATTCAATCACGTGATGATTCCCGTATGTACAGAATACAGTCATATAAATCTCATATGTCATGATCAAATCACACTCAGTCAATCCACAGTCCACACAACAACGTGTGTATGCTGTGGTCTAGCTTATTCGTTCGTTTGTATACAGTACGTTCCCTTAGTACGAGGTAGGGAGTTTCACACTAATCGTAAATGGTTTCTCATTATGTTGTACTAGCAAAAATCCTCCCGCCCTCGAAATTTCATTTGCGTAATTTCCGTTCCTGTCGGTATACATAAATAAATCAGCCTATATTACTCGGTGATAATGTAGCTTTCGATTGGTGAAAGAATTTTTGACGTTCAGTTATTTACTTAGGATGACGAATTTTATGTGAGAAATTCCATTACAATGGTATTTTATGTTTTCGGTTGGGCTTATTAATTCGTCCGATCACTGTTTATATTAAAACAAAAAGCAGATGGCGGGATCAATGTACTTATTTTAAGAGTACCTACTTAATATTTACAACTCGACTGTTTTATTTTAATTTCGCGGCTGCAACAGTCGCCGTAAAGCGAGAGCTTTTAGTGACTTTATTTGATTTATAGCAGTAATACACACAGTAATTAATTATTTAATAACCTACAGTACGATAAGAACCTACATCCTCAAATCACTTTCTTTCTCTTGAAAAAACGTATCCAAATGTTTCAGAGCTACGAAGCCAGACAGTCACATTGAATTGGAGGTTATTAAGGAGCAAAAGGTGAAGGTGCAAAAAAGTTTTCCTCGTTACTTCATTACAAAAACATAGGATGCACTTCCAGCTATCGTTTCCCCTATCACCTACATCTTGTCAAGATTAATAGAATAATATAGAATTATAATAATAGAATAGAATAGCCACCGTCTAAACAAGCGTGTTCTAACGCAGACTATATAGATTATAGCAAAAATTAAAAGTTAAAGGGTGCGAAAACTTGTACTAAGGGTGCTGTATTTTATTCACTTTAGTACACCGTGTACCGGTGTCTAATGTAAATGTAGCGAGAAATCGTGTCGCGTCCATAATATGTTCGCAGTGTCTTATTGCCAGTCTGGGTGATAAGTGGGGTGCCCATTATTTACTGATTATTCCGGATTATGCTCTTTAATGTATATTTTTTTCAGTTTTACGGATCGACGCTATCTGTATTTTAATCACTAATTATAGTAATTGTTATTAAATCAATGTTTTTTTTAATAATTATTAGTAAAATGCACTGATTACTTTAAAGAAATGCTTAAGGCTGGTTTTAGAGCCACGCTGACCGGACGCTGATCGTCGAAGAGTTCATACATTTCGACGGTCAGCGTCTTGTCAGCTTGACTCTAAAACCAGCCTAATTGTTTAAATTCATTATTAATGATTTGTACGGAGTAACTGAGCAATCAACGCCAAGCGTATCTAATAGGGGTTGTAAAAGTTTCCATGATAAGTTTGTGTGATTGTGTATTTTAATAAAAAGATGTATTATATGGAAGATTTTGTGAATACAACGAAAATCTGACGTCCTTATTTGACAGTAACTCCTGCAGTACTCTATACCTACCGTGGAGTAATGCAATAAAAGGATGCGTCGGTTGGCAAGGTTATCCTATAAAAAATATCAATTGATGGCAACACTAACGATAAGTTCCACGGTGACATTACCATGGTATTACCATATAATGAGAAACTAACAGCTTCAGCAGAAAGTTGCCGTTTCAATAAAGCTAGATATCTCCACATTATTCCTCAGCTTTTGATTTATTCATGCGACAACATAATAAATACGAGTGATTAACATATCCCCCATATAAAGTAATAGGTTTTACTGTTGCTAGTAAATTCGTATTGCTGGGGTGGCCATACTAAATAATAAAATTGTGTATTGAATTTTATATAGTTATTTGCTGAATTGTTTTTCCTAATAAATTGTGATCATATGATTTATGTGTGAGTCGTACACTTTAATTGTAATAAGTTGAAACGTTTTTGTAGAATTTTTGTTTTCGAAGATTAGTTAATCTTCAAAATTGTGTGCGTAACACATCTTCTCGACTGATTTGACTTGGCGTTTACTGTGCCTAAACTATGTAATATGTGTTCTAATTTAAGTATTATTTTTTAACTATGCTTGTTTTTCAATTAATAATAAGGAAAACCTCACAAAGTAAAAAAAAAACTATATTAATTATCTGTATTAAAAAACTATATTAATTAACTATATTAATTATCTGTATATTGCAAAAGCCTGCTTTTGACGTTATTTTTTATATATAAGTTTCAAGTTAGGTGGGAATCAGGAGTGTCCCTAAATATAGGAAATTGTGGTCACCTTAAATATTTGAATGGCTTTTACCAGCAAACATACCCTACTTATCGGGGACCTGTCTCAGATTTGTACTGAATCTAATGATCTCGATATACGAGTAACTTTGATAAAACAAATCAGTTTGGCTATTTGTAAGGCACAAGAGAGCGCGGCAGGTCAAAAATGGACTGATGAGATAATTTTTTTAAAAATTGATAGGTAAATTTTGCTTTATATTCTCTACATCAAGTCTGGTTTGGCTTCGACCGTGGCTAGTTAGTACTTTACCAGCAAATATGTTTACGTATTATTATACGAAAACGAAATAAAAACATGTGTTACTTACTTTGTCCAAATACGTGATGTGCAAATTATCATCATTATAGGACAGAATTTTCTATAGGTAGATAGAAGGCCAGTGTCTGTAGTCATGTGGCACGTCGATTGTATTTCTACAAACGCTAACGCTTCGAAAATTAACAAAATGTATGGGAATGACAGATCCGATCGACAACTTCATCACGTGACCTAACGACATTGAATGTCATTCACGTAAATTTTGTTACTTTTCGAAGTGTTAGCGAATCTACGTGCCACTTGGCTAAGGGCCCAGACCTTTTTAGGAGAGTTTTTAATATTATACTTTATAACTTAGCCCTTGACTACAATCTCACCTGCTGATAAGTGATGATGCAATCTTAGATGGAAGCGGGCTAACTTATTAGGAGGAGGATAAAAATCCACACCCCTTTCGGTTTCTACACGACATCGTACCGGAAAGCTAAATCGCTTGGCGGTACGTGTTTGTCGGTCGCCGAAGCCAATTAAGAAAACCTCAATCGCCCTAGCTGGGGATCGAACCCAGGACCTCCATTTCATAAATCCACCGCGCATACCACTGCGCCACGGAGGCCTTCAAATAGGAGTTTCATTGGAGCACACTAAACATAAGTATGTCTAAAACTACGCCGGATTGATGATAGTTAGTCTTGTTTTAGATACTTATGTTTCAAGTAGTAGGTAGGCAGTGTATTTGAACGTATATGAATTGCCGCCCTGATGGCTGGCAGCGATAAATTCGGTATCAATTATCCGCGGAACAACGGCGAAGCCATGTTTCGGGGTCACCAATCTTAGCGTTTGACTGTCAGTATAAAGGGACCATTCGTAATAATGCACTGGATATGGAAAATCAACTTTCCCTGATAGATAGGGAGGCGGGAGTGTAAACGCGTATGATACCAGATAGCCTTAAACGGACGCTCGTAGGCTGGGAGCTAGTGGCTTTGTTGTGTAGTGAATTATTACAATCTTATTTTTAAACACCTATTTGCAATATTTTTTTTAATATGACCAGTATTCCCCTTACCATACCCTTCCTCCTACCTATGTATTAAATTTATAGTCCAGTGAAGACAGTATACAGCTGCTGCTGTCGGCTAGTGTATTTATTTATATAAAAAGAATTTATTTTTTAAACAAAACACGGAAACAAACACATACAAATAAGAGAGAAAAAAAGAACTAGTATACAAAAAGGCGGCCTTATCGCTTCATAGCGAAAATAATACATTATTTAACTTCTATTAAGTAAGGCTTTCGTACGTCCGGTAGCTTGAGGTATATTTATATTCAAATTTCTTTTTCTTCCAAAATTTGAATGAGTCAGTTCGGTCATCATGCTTTGGGGCCCAGCTGAAGTGTCGATGGAGCTATTGTTGTCAGCCAATTTCACATTTTGTAAACAAGACAATAGTGTGACTATTGTCTTGTTTACACAATGTGTGTGTGTGTGCTTACTTATTCGCAATAATAGTTTTCAGAACTGTATTCATTGAGAATTGGATCCACCGGCTCCTGGAGTACAGATAGGCTTAACCGGGCACTCGTTTATGTCACAAACAGACAGGCTGGTTGTCCGCAACAAATGAAAGCGATCTAACAATGGTTGCGAGTGGACATAATGGTCGCACGGTGGCTGCAGTGTGTACACGCACACACGTGTGTACACGCACACACGTGTGTACACGCACCGCATCCTTATGTGTATACATATCTGATAGAAATTGCGTGCTGTGTACCGAGGTTCAACTGTTCCACCTAATTTTAAGGTAGGTACATCCTGGCTATCAGTCATGGATCGGACTATGAAGTACTGAGCTTTTTCTTTTTTTTTTTTTTTTAATTTATTTAGTACCAATATTAGTAACACACAAAAGTAAAAAGAAAAACAGTGGACAAGGAGACACTTATCTCTATAAGAGATCTCTGCCAGTGACCCTTGGCAGTGGGAGAGATTGTAAACATAAGAAATGGATAGGTACAACAAAAAAAAAGTGAGGAAACATATTATACTTAATACATAAATAATAAAAGTAAATAATATTAAATATATCAAAAATAACACTAATAAATAAATTAAAATAAATATATAAATTATAACAGTACATACATTTTCTTCTCAGTATTCAGAAAGAAATCTCAGCCCCATATCGTGATCGTTGATAAGTTAGATTATCAGCTTACGTCCGCCAACCCGCATTTAGAGTAATCGTGGTGGTCTTAGCTCCTTATTCTCTTCCCTCTCCTATAAGGGAGGCTTGACCTTATAGTGGGCCATTAAAATAAGCCTTTATAATTTCATATTAAATATTAAACACGACTGTGGAAGTGTGAGTAGGCATATGAACCTACATGGCATACATAAGCTGTTAAACATTCTTTTACGTCGCGTAGTTAAGCGAAAAACGTACTCATTCCAAGTTGGTACGTACAGATGTTACGTAGATATTTATTTGAGTATAGTAGATGTCAAGTCATCTGATCTCCTTTCATAGTACTTGCGATGTAATCAGAATAACATAGCGACGACCTCGGCGTTACGAGCGGGTCATGCTCCGGTGGGCACTGCGGCATTCCATTCTCGGCACATATCGACCTAGCAGATGGATTTTTTATCCCCCAAAAGACGAACTAATCGTCTAGTAGCAAGTGGCTTTTCATTTATAAGTAGGCTTTTGTACAAGTATTTATAAAATATCAAAATAGTTATTCTATACCAAGGTTTCTCAAAGTGGGGTACGCGAATCCCCGCGAATTGGTTCGCCATTTGACGACAGGGGGTTTGCGACAAGATTTACGTAATGGCGGATTGATAACTGATACTGATTCAGAATTAAGGTTAAAATTATTTTCCAAAATTACTCCTAACATTGAATCCATTTGTGACAAGAAACAAGCACACCCATCACATTAATATTACAAAGACAATTTTTTTGGTTCTTTATGCGTTACCTTTATTTTTTTTCTTAGGGGGTTTAATTAGTTAGTAAGGTTCGCTGTCACTTGGAAATTTTAACAGGGCGAAAGTTCGAGAAACCCTGTTCTATAGCTTCGAAAAACAGATTTTGTCGAAAAGAACCGGCAAGAAACAGCAGTTGCCCTATTTTGACATTTAGTTTTTGGTTTGAGTAATAATGATATTTTGTTACTTCGTAATCGAGTCTATCTCATATACGTCACTTCTGGGGTCAGAGAACCGCAGTATAAATTCCATTTGTTTTTTTGGAGCAACCTTGTTGGTAAGTGAACATGCAACCTTTGACTTGAATACGCATTATAATTTTTCGTCGTGGTCGTAAGTCCATGCAAGAGGCCTATGTCTAGCAGTGGACGTCCATCCGCTTTTAATGTTAATTCAATTGAAAAGGTTTTCAGAGTTGAATATTGCTGAATTTCTGAAATTAATTCACGTTCAAATAAGAATTTTCAAAATCGATTCAAAAATGACGGAAATTCCGCTGGACATACATAAAAAAAGCATACATACAGCCGAACATAGAACCTCCTCCTTTTTGGAAGTCGGTTAACTAACTATTCGTATACAGGATGCTCGGGAGTATTTCCCATAATTACAGGGTTATATTCCTTAACAAAAATTAATTAAAATGTTCAAGGAATATGTGTTCTAAAATTAATATTTTCGAGGTAAATAATATATCTTTTGTAAATATATTTTAAAATGTGTCCCTTATAATAATAATCGTCATAATAGAGTAGCCAAGTTTTACGTATTTTAAAATGCAAGGATAGATAAAGGCGTGTGTTACATGGAGATAGTCGGAATTATTGAAATCACTTTGTATGAAAACATAAAAGTTTTAATTTTTAGTTAAAAAAATATTACTTGTGCAGTTCGACTTTTATAGGTGGACTCGTCAACACCTTGAAGATACGGGAAATACTCCCGAGCACCCTGTATATGTACACAATTAACTTCCGCAAACTAACACCTACTTAAACTGTTATTATAGCTGTTAATTCCAATGCATACGCTATAACCTTAGTTTATAGTTTTCGACAACACAACTACAGGTCTAGACTAGACCAAGGAT
Organism: Bicyclus anynana; assembly: GCF_947172395.1. Classification (NCBI taxonomy): domain Eukaryota; kingdom Metazoa; phylum Arthropoda; class Insecta; order Lepidoptera; family Nymphalidae; genus Bicyclus; species Bicyclus anynana. Next base: position 17,818,320 of record NC_069085.1, read on the forward strand.
TCCATTAGCATTGGCACAGTGGGCGAATATTTACAACTCGTAAAAGTCCCCGGGTACACTTGACTTTCCCAGCACCCGATATCTCAATCACATTATCGGTACAGTAATTGTTCCAGTAAATCTTCCAGGTGGGCCTATTAAAATTTTACAGCAAATCTTAAATCTAAATGCGGCGGCATAAACAATCCTAGCGGTTATGTTATTTCAAATGTATTATAGGTGAAGTTGTTTACGGGTATCGCGGGGAAAGCCGGCCAATCTGCCTTGAGACCCTACAACTGTCTCCCACACAATTTCTACTACCTACTGGGTACAGTCCGGTCGATTTGTTGTTACGTATTTGACAGATTCGCGTAGTGATGTTCACGTCTTTGACTGTAGTAATATTTTCTTTGTCAGTCTTTTCTATGTGCTACGAAGATAATAAAAATATGTACTAGCTTCGGATACGATTTATATGTGACATTAGGATAGAATTACCTAAATAGAAAATTATAAAATAAGGTTTAAATGGGGTTGAGTATGAAAGTTACACAGATATTTTTGCCTAAAGTGTTTTCCAAATAGCATGGGTACGGTGACAGTCACCTGAATGACTTTCATAATACGTACTATTATCTTGAATCGCTGCAAACTTTCAAGAGCGAAACGAACTGTACCTTGTACATTTATGCTTTTTAACTCTGAAATTGGATTAACATTTACGGTTGGTAATTAGGAGCGATAGGAGCGATAAGTAAGGTTAAATAAAAACATTGTTACAAATAAAGTTAAAAGAGCGTTTAGAAATTAAGTCTTACAGATTCTTCATACAATGGCATAATGGCATAAAGGGGAATGTCAAAAAGAAAACACCTATAACGGCCGGTGTATAATCCAACACGATTTTGAAAGTGAAATGATAAACTGAATCGCAATAATAAATCTCGCTGTACACGAGTAGCTTCTGAATCTGTTCACGCGACTGACGCCGCTGTGTGCTCGGCCTTTGTGGCTAAATTCGCTTGAAAGCGCTTTTCCGAGATAATACGAAAATCAACAGGTGGCTGAAAGCGCTAATGGTACGGTACAGTACACCCTTAGTATGAGATTTACACTCTCGCACAGTTTAGGAATTCCAAACCGCTGTAAAATTAAAAATAAACCTAATGTGCCTTATTTTAGAGTATCATTTTCTGTTACCCGTGAATTCCTGATATTTAATTTATAAAATTTCCGCAAGGCTACGAAAGTGCAAGTGAACTTGACCGTTATAAAAACTAAGCTATTAAGTTTATTTTTTAGCAGTGCATCTTTTACGTTTGTAAGGAACATACATAATATTCTAGGGCCCTGGACTTTAGAATATTGTGTATGTTGTCTTAGAATTCGCCATTCTTCGAAAATCCTAAAAATAGAAGATCAAGTGTGTTTTAAAAACGATTCGTATTCATGATCATTAAAATAAAAACTTATTTCAATTTATGTCTTTAGTTACGAGTATATAACGTCGAAGATTATGAAATTATTCAAATGTAAATTGTCGAATGTTTTAAAGTGATTTTTATTTTCTCAGAACATTTCGACAGGAAGAAATTAAAACGTACCTTAGATGTATTGTATGCAGTGGCGTGCATAAGGTTTTTAACTAGGGAAACTTATGCACTATAAGTAAAAATTGGAAAATTCTTTGTCCAACTATGTATTCTTTGGTCCAACATATGTTTGTATTGAGTTCTTAGGGTAGGCAGTGCTTGTATGCACGCCACTGATTGTATGTTATAAAAAGCTACTTACTAATTTAACCGTCAATTTGAGTCAACATTTCAATTGACAAAAAAACCTTCAATTGACAAAAAAACTCTTAAACTTAAACTCTTAGATCATCAATAGTTCTGAAACCGGAAAGAAAGTGAACCATCAATTAAGCGATTCTTAGAATAAATATTGTTTTGTGATAATGATCGTCTGCTGGTTGCTTTATAATTTAGCATTCACTTTTCATTTTTTGATTATGTTTCGCGATACGATCTTGGTTTGAAATTTAAAGCTAAATTTCCTGCCTTATCGTTACACATCCAAGCTAAATTTCCTGCCTTAAGGATGGTGTAGTCTAGTTACAATAGTCCAAGCTATAGTTTGGTTTTATACATAATATATGTGTACTACTGTAGGAAATAGTAGTCTGAGACGAATATGACATCGCTCGATTTCGCGTTTGCTCGTGCCGACGCTAAGTGGCTCGACTTGAGTCCGTAAAGAGTACTTGGGGAGTTAGAGAGGGGTAGCGATCGGGCGGGAACGACGGGCTATATAAGGCGCTCGCCGTCCGGTCGGCTTCAGTATTCTCGTGGCGTTCGAGCCGTCCACATTTCTTGTTGTGTAATTCTTTATTGTCATTGGATGGCATGTCGGAAAGGATCCCTTAAACCTGAATTCGAAGTCACAAGCCTCTGGCACTGGTATTCTCTGCCTTTCTAGGGTCTTATTTTCATTTTGATGCAATTAAGTTGTCCTGACAAATGTTTGTTCAACATTGGTTTTTTATTTTTGTAATCCACTTCTGAGTCTGCTAAAAATACTGAAAAAATCGAGTAGCCTTGGTTGCGTGACAACTTTTCGAACATTCGTTTGTTCGATTCGATTCATTCGATTCAAACAACGACGGTCGTTTGTTAGGCACATTATCTAAAGCAATCTCTTCGATTTCGAGTAGTGATGTACTAAGAGTCGCTAGTAAAATTATGATTTACAGAAACGCCAGCTCTTCGACTTCGAGTAGTGATATACTAAAACTCGGTAATAAAATTTCACGGATTCGAATCGAGTTGCCGTGGTTGCGGGACAACGTATCGGACATCTATCGCTTGTTAGGCACTTTATGGGTAACAGTAACGCCGGTTTTACTACGCCTTTATTGTTTCCCTAACGACACTGATTGAGTCTTTACTAGTGTGGGGAAACGCCGGTTATGGTTGCGCGTTATCGATTGTTTCCGAGCTGTAAAATAATTTTCACTGACAGCGAGTAATTTTAGCGATGCGATAAGCTTTAATAGTTATTTTATGGTTCCAGTCTCGAGGTTAACGAGGCGTGTGATGGCACGGTTAGCGTTCGCGGTTCCGTGCGCCAGCGTCGGGTTTGTTTCGTTTAGCTTGATAATGCGTTTGTTTATTTATTTTTTTTTAACGATGGGTTATAGAGTGCGTTGTCTGCCGTTAATGGCGTATGTCTGATAGTAGCATTACTAAACGTAGGCGTCCATTGATCGACATCTTACGTATCGAACTTAATTTTACGGTAGATAAAGTCCGTTCGATGCGATTCGTCTGATGCACACGATGCGAATCTGTGGACGCCTACCATTATAGATGATTAATTTCCGCGCTTTTATCTTTATCGGAAACTTGATTACTGAACAAGCCTTTTCAAGTGGTACCCGATTATCTATGATTGATTTTTTATTTAGATATTTGAAACACTAGAAGACGCCCTTTAGTCTCTCTCAAAATATAACCTATGTCACTTGGCGAAGACGTAGCTTTGTTTTCGTAAAATAATTTTCAAAACCGGTTTGGTACATCCTGAGATTACCCCCTACAACGTTGTAAACTTACATATTTTAATTTCCTCTTGTCTTCAGGCACTGAGGAATTTTGGATGTTCTTTACATCCAAAATGTCGCGGAGTTTTTAGAACGCTGCCCAACCGAGCTGGATTCGGCAGTTCACCTCTTTATCGAAATTGGACCTACCTAACTGATTGATATAGATTACTAAAATACTTCTTTTTCCTCTAAGTAATTAATAGTTCCACGAGCGGGGATCAAACCCTAGAGCAAGAATTTTGATTTCGGCCTTGGATTTGATTGATTGAGGCTTTTGTAGAGATGACAAACGTTCAGAGTTAATAAAATTACGTAGAACTGACTCTTGCGGGTTCTCTTTATGTAGATGTTCCATTATTTTATGGACAGAACCTTACAAGTACTGGACATTACTTTCTAAGTATATTTATCGTACTCGGAAGGTGTGAACATGGCGGCAGATGGGTTCGCCTGACGTTCGACAAATAACCATATACTGTAATGGTGATGCTAACAAAGTGAGCTTTATACTTTAACTAGCGAATGCCCGCAACTTCTTCCGCGTGAAAACTTTGAATCATGAGCTGTCAAATCTTCAGTTTTAAAAAAATTACCTATATCTGGCCAAACTATTGGCTATTAAACCAAAAGTCTTATCTGTATCTAAATATATTTATAAAAGCGGATAGTCATCATGCATCACGAAATCTCGAAAATCGCTTAACGTACACAGTTGAAATTTGGCAGGGAGGTAGTTTATAGTTAGTAGATGCCCGCTAAGAACGGATTTTGCGAGAGGTTCAGATTAAGGAGGTCGAATGGCGGACGAAGTCGCGGGCTAGGTTTAAATAAACCAGGTTGAGAAATAACAGCAGCGTGGTGGGTCCCCATACTAATCCTCATAGCTCTTCTCCTGGCTGATCAAGTAAGCTTACATGCCTGCAGCACTTGACACTGACATCTGATAAAACTGATCTTATGTTGGTCGCGATGTGCATGACATCATGCGACCAACACTCTTTAAGTTTATTCGGACGTCAAGCCGTTAGCGCTGCATGCATGTGGGTTTATCGGATGGTGAGTGGCTAGAATACCACGCACCTTATACGTGTAGTGCTTACACACAACACTAGTTCAATTGTTCAGAGATCAAAAGGAGCCGGTCAACTTTCTACCGTGCCGCCCTTTACGACTGTTTGCTGATTCGGGAGACTGAACTCGATAGCATAAAGTGAACCAAACAAACGATCGATATACTAATTTTATAAAGAACAGTGGCGTGCACAGGGTGCTTAACTAGGGTATGCACTATATGTACATACAATTTGGTTACAAAATGGTAAATTCCTTTTCCAAAGTGGGTTCGTAATGACTACTCGGGGTAAGCAGTTAATTTGCATTTATGGAGTGCACGCCGCTGATAGAGAGGTAATCTCTGGATCTAATGAACCGATTTTGAAAAATTTGTTATCGCCGCATAGCAACGACTTACGGTACAGAGGGCTTCAGTGTGCTCGTGGCGTTCGAGGCGTCCACATCTCTTGTTGTGTAATTCTTTATGGGTTACTTGGGATAGGCGGGCAGAGTGACTTTAGTGGAAAAGGGGAGTGTTAGATATCTGCCAAAGGATCCTTTAACCCTACACACATCGTTCACAAGTGCGTGACTCCACTCAAGGTCATTCTCTGCCATTCTAGGGTCTTATTTTGGTTACAGTTTGATTTGTTAATTGAGTTGTCCTGTGAATTAAGTGTTGTGAATAACCTTTGTTCGAAATTAGTTTTCTTATATTTGTAATCACAATTGAGTCCTATTATAAATTTTATTCAATAAGTTAGCCCTTGATTGCGATCTCACCTGATGTTAAGTGATAATGTAGTCTAATGCAGATGGAAACGTATTTATTTGGAAAAGGTTTTTACGGCCTCCGTGGCGCAGTAGTATGCGCAGTGGACTTACAGTGGAGTGGAGGTCCTGGGTTCGATCCTCGGCTGGACTGATTGAGGTTCTCTTAATTAGGCTAGGTCTGGCTGGTGGGAGACTTTAGCCGTGGCTAGTTACCACCCTATAGACGAAGACGTACCGCCAAGCGATTTAGCGTTTCGGTACGATGTCGTGTAGAAACCGAAAGGGGTGTGGATTTTCATCCTCCTCCTAACAAGTTAGCCCGATTCCATTTTAGATTGCATCATCACTTACCATTGGGTGAGATTGTAGTCAAGAACTTACGAACTAAAAAAAAAAGTAAAAATTTATTTATATACCAATACCTTTGAAGGTTTCTACGTCGTATCATACCGCTGCATCGTCTGGCGGTACTTCTTTGTTGGTAAAGTGGTACCTAAACCGATGTAACCAGACCAAACTTTAAAATATCCCGAGCTGGGAATAGAACCCTGGACATCTTTGTTGAGAACTGCACCGCTACCAACTGTTTCAGAGAGGTCGTTAAAAAGTAGGCATTATTGAATTTGCACATGGTTTTTATCAGATACTAGCTGACGCCGCGCGGATTCACCCACGTGGTTCCTGTTCTCGTAATAATATGGGGATAATATATAGATTATAGCCATCGTCGATAAATGGGCTACCTAACACTGAAAGATTTTTTCAAATCGGACCAGTAGTTCCTGAGATTAGCGCGTTCAATCAAACAAACTCTTCAGCTTTATAATATTAAGTATAGATAATAATATGAGTTATAATAAGGGTAAAGAGTATGACGTATATTATAACTCCTAAAAGCATAACTGTGACTACGGCAAGGAAAATATTGGTTTAATGTTTTATCTTATTGATAAGCCTTGTTTCTATTATATAATAAAAAGAAATCAGTTAACTAATAAAGTTTATCTTTATTGATTTAGGTACAAAATTTTACATTTTGTTTGTATTTCCTGACTAGTATCGAACTTAAGAAAAAACTATTGATTAAGAACCCCGTAGGTTCTTAATTAGTAGTCCTTTCGTCTATCAAGGTGTTAATCAAACTGCGTGTGGCGTTAGGGAGATGCCACACGGTGCGGTGCGGCGCCGCGCCGGCTACGTTTTGCCGCATCGCTGTACGCATGCGGTGTGCGGCGCCGTGTAGTCTATTGAATTTTTTTTGAGGACGCAATTTTATTTTTGAGACATGTGTCAATAGAAGCTTAACCTCAGGTTTATGGGGTCGCCACTCTTGTCCCTCGGCCGCCTTCTGAAAACACTTTTTTCGCGATATCTCGGAAACGAAGCGTATTACAAAAAAAATTGTAAGACGTAGTTTTCGAGATATCGTGAAAAAAGTGTTTTCACCCCTTTTTTCAAGACGCGGCTGGGGGTCAAAGATCCACACACACCACACAAGGCCACCCAACAAACTTGAGGCTAACTTCTATAGACCCACACATGTCCTGAAAATGAATTAGCGTCGCATATCATTGATATTTGTATGCAGTCCGCCGCAGCAACACCGCTCCAGCGCCGCGCCGCTACCGCACCGCACCGTGTGGCATCTCCCTTAGCGGTGCAGCTGCACGTACCGCGTATTAGGTAGACTGAATTCTAAAATGATCTATCGAAACTTAAAATACAGCGCTCATTCGATTTTCACAGAAGTCAATTATAGAAAGTGTTTTGAACCCGCGGAGTCAGTCAACGTCGCCCGATTCCGACTGGTCCAATCACAATCGGCCCGCAGCTTTGTCTCCGTGTCACTCACTTTATGGCCATATCCTACGCAGATGCCGCCGATCAAAGAAAGTGCTATAAACTTTCACGTAGGAAGCTTTCAGGCTATTTGCAGACACGGGCCGAACCTAGGTCGTTATTGTTGGGAAAGTGCGCCACTCAGCTTATTTGTTTTAATTATTGAATTGTCATATTTATAACTGGGCCGAGATATATATTGTCGTTGCTGGGCCAGTTTGTTAGTCGGCATAGCGATTTGTCGTTCGTACTTGCTTTATGTACTTTATGCGTTGTTTTGAATTGGAGCCTGGTATCGCGATGTTTTATGGTTGAAATTGCCTGGTAGAGAACGCTACCAAATGATAAGGTCGCCTTTTCTATGCTTTTTTAATTTTTTTTCTGAATGTTTTTCTTATATGAGTTTTTTGAAATTGTTGTGACCACCTTCTATGACGTAAAGGGTAGCAGCGACAGTGATTGTACCATCATTTTGTGGTAGAGGAAACACCTCGAGCAAGTCCCAGGACTTGTGACCTTGAGAGTAGGTTTAAGGGATTCCTTTAGAATGCATAAACACTCACCCTCTCTGCATGACATGTTTTTCATGCGCACACTAAACAATTTATGATTAATAATTACAACACAAAAGATTTTGCACAAAATCACTAACGCGACTGTCAGCGTGACGGTGTCCACGCTGCCTAACAAACAATTGAGCTCAAGTCATCAAATACCCTCTTATATAAACCAAAACTGAACTCCTCTAGACAAATACATAAATAATGAATGTTAACACTACCTGCAATCGTTTAACAGATTACTTCTGCATTATCTAAAGTTTTGAATTGTATTTACTTAATTAATGTACAAACATTAATTTTCTAAGCATAATTTAGATAATTGTTAAGGAAACGTGATGAGGATAATCCACTTCAAACATTTACCTGTTTATACGTCGATTGAATTCGGGAAAATAATTAATATATACAAAATTTTTGACAATATTACGGCACGTGCCTACTATAGTAGGGGCTGACAAACTTTCAGGTTTCATAGTTTTAAGACCACATATCCAGATTTTGCAATTTTTAGAACTTAATTCTTAGAACGAAATTCCTTTCGCTTTCTCGTACTAAACACTGCATTAAGTAGAATTTATGAGAGCTACGCGCGGAAGAGCTGTTAAAAAAATCAAAAAATCAAAATCAAAATTCATTTATTTCAAGTAGGCTCAGTTTACATGCACTTTTGACACGTCAGTTGACTATTTGTAAAGATTCTACCACCGGTTCGGAAGGCAGGTTCTGCTGAGAAGATACCGGCAAGAAACTCAACAGTTGCTCTTTTGAAAAAGTCATACAGTATTATAATTTACAATTGATAACAATTACTGTTTACATTTCTTATAGTTTTACTTCCTGTGTGAAGGTGGAAGCTGATCCAACAGCCTCCAAGCATCTTTATCATTAAGGAACTCATCAATGTTGTAGTACCCTCGACTCAGTAAATGTTTTTTAACACATTGCTTAAAGCTATGCATTGGCAGGTCCATCACAGTCTTGGGGATCTTATTATAGAAGAGTACACCCAAACCTACAAAAGATTTTTTTACTCTTTGCAGAGTGTTTCAGAAAAAAGTATTATTTATACACTTTTTTCGGTCCTGCCCGGTCAGTGGAAGGAACAAAAAACTTTGTTCCAAAAAGGTGGACTCATCGACCAGATAAGTTCATAAGCCCGCCAATGATAAACAGCCAAGTGTCAGGATTATGTATATACTAGTTCAGTAATAAATGGTCACTGAGCATCGCGATCATCTGTAGCAATACGGGCCGCCTCCTTCATCTGTCTACGTCTGTGATCATTTTCACGTTCGATTTCACTTTGGGTTTGAGGGAAATTTAATGATTCATATCTGGTTTAAGATCTTTATTTTCTCAAAAGAATTACATAAAATTCGCTTATATGAGAAATACAATTAACTCACTAAGGTAATTATTCACGTGTGTACATACTAATTATACTTAAATCCTACATACAAAAAATTTAAATAAATAATTGCTAAAAAAAATGCGGGTAGATTTTAAATTACATGTTTGTAACCGGCTTCTTACGTAGTATACTTGACTAGTTTTAATAATATATTTCATATATATATTATATCATATATATTCTTGGATACGCGTTATCCTATCCTATCCTACTAATATTATAAACGCGAAAGTTTGTATGGATGTTTGGATGATTATTACTCTTTAACGCCGATACTACTGAAGCGATTTGGCTGAATTAACACATAGATTATCCGGAAAAAATTCATGGTTTTCCGAGATTTGCGAAAACTTATGATTTTGATATATGAATGTTTGTTACTCTTTCACGCCTCGACTACTGAATCGAATTAGCTGATATTTGGTATTGAGATATATTATAGCCTGGATTAACACATAGGCTACTTTTCATCCCGGAAAATTCCATGGTTCCCGAGGTATTTGTGAAAAAAAAATTCCACGCGGCCGAAGTCGCGGGCGTCCGCTAGTGAGCATTAAGTATGAACCGTAAGTACAGTGCCTATATTCTATATAACCGGCCAAGTGCGTATCGAGCCAATATACCCCACACTAATAAAAAAACGAGTAAAAAACTCACTTCCACTTTACATGAAGGGGAAGGTACCCTAAAAAATATTTTTTAACATTTTGTCACATTTTTAATTTAAACTACGGAACCCTAAAATAGATGGGACTGGGGACTAACTCCGCCGCCATTGGTTGACACATTGTCTATTTATGATCACGCGATATTATGTCGTAGGTATGGTTATCGAGTGCTTCTTTTATGTCAGTCTCATGATAGTCGTGTTCTAGTCGAACGCGTCCCATCATTCATATCATACGAGGCCACTTATCATAAACGTTGGCATCATCTGGTATTCGTATATGCAGTATCCTATATTAATAGTCGTTGAGTACTGCGGTCATCTCCGTTAGGAGATACGTACAGCTTATTGCTACCTTCATTAATCTACGTCTTTGCTGCATTATGGTGTACGCACACTAAGTTTCACGCACCAAACAATATTTACCTAAATAAATGAATATTAAAAAAAAAACAAAACGGTTGATAGCAAATTAAAACATAGTCTCTTATAGTTGGCAAATTCGTTGATGACACTCCCATGATATGCGAGCGACAGGGGGAGAAGGATTGCGCGGGTGTGAAGTCGAACGTGCGGGGCAGAGGGAGTATTACGAACGAATTTGCCATGCTATAGTAATGTTGTGTTGTTGTGTTAACATTTTGTTTATTATTATCGATGAAAAACTGAAGAATCACCCAGATACGACAGAATATCATTAAAGAGTTAATATTCGTTAGTTAGGCGGGGACGCTCGGGCGGCCTAGCTAATACATTAACGTTCGATCCGTCCACACTTCTTGTTGTATAAACCTTCGTGGATTATTTTAGAATAGGCGAGGAGAATGACTTGAGTGGAGAAGGGGTAAACTACGAGTAGTTTTCAAAGACTTTTTAACCCTACATCCTTCGGTCACAAGTCCGGGAGTTCGCTCAAAGTTATTCTCTGCCACTTGAGGGTTTATTGGTAACATTCTTAGTGGGAATTGTTAGACCTGACAGGTTCCCATTCAGTACTTTGCTCTTTAAATCCGCTTCTGATATCAACCCGTTTCCGACAAATGCGGTGCATGGTGGCAGATGCGCGATTACTCTTATAGTTAAATAGGTATTATATATGATCAAGGCTTTCACTCCCCATTTGCTAATGATTGATACCTGCCATATGTTGTAATTATACAATTGTCTCAATTCTATACCTACTCGCCTTATGAGGAACATATTAGTTTGATTTCTCTTTGTTCTTAATTAACAATGCTATTGAATAACTTCTTAGAACATTAACCGTGTAACGTGTAAGTAATGATATAAAACATATTTTATTTATGTTTATCATTTAAATTCTTTGCTGTAGGTTTATTGCTTCCCGAATAACGTTTGAAACCATTAGAGCTTTATGTTAGCCACTGACGGTCAAGTAAACCCACATGCCTGCAGCGCGGGTGTTGGTCGCACACACACACAGTTTTATCGAACGTCATTAGCGCTGCAGCCATGTGAGATTCCTTGATCGTCAGTGGCTGATATTACAGTTCTTTGTTACGCTTTCAAGCCTAATCCACTAAACCGATTTTAAAAATTCTTTCAACAATGAAGCTACATTATCAACGAGTTGCATAGCCTATATAAAATTATGATTATACTTCCGTTTTTCCACGGGTAGGATGGAACCGCGGGACATTCGCTGGTGTGAATATAAATATTAATTATACGTGTAACAGCGTTATCTTATTGGAATAGTTCGGCAGATTTGTACGTGTCGTGATTAAGATAAAATTACACCACTGCGTTATCGGTGTGAACTGATAATTATCGACGGACACGAGCTATACATTTCGATACACTGTCAACTGATTGCTGACTTTGACGAATTGATTTGGCCTCGGAAGGGTGTCTACGCAGTACACAATATTATTGTCTTTACTAGCTGACGCCGCGCGGTTTCACTCGCGTGGTTCCCGTTCCCGTAGGAATACGGGGATAATATATATCCTATAGCCTTCCTCGATAAATGGGCTATCCTACACTGAAAGAATTTTTCAAATCGGACCAGTAGTTCCTGAGATTAGCGCGTTCAATCAAACAACTTTTCAGCTTTATAATATTCTTCTTCGTCTTTCTGGGCCGTTTCCGCTCTTGGCCATGTGATTGACCGTTGTTCGTGGGTCCTTCGGTGTAGATCCCCGCTGGATTCACTCCATCAAGCCGAGCTCGCTTCATATTGGTTCGAGTTCTACTACCTTTAGTGTCGTGACGTGCGCCAGTTCGTCTGCCGCTTCATTACCTAAGTATCCGCTGTGCTCTTATATCCATCTTAAGATCACTAGGTGCTTATATATTATGTGTATCTAAAATACACGTTTATAATTATAATGAGGTAAAGATTGTATTGTTTAATGAAGGTATTTAAATAGCTCTGCGTTAGATTCTCTTCGAAGCGATCGTATGTTGGTGGCTTAGATTTGCAACGAAGCAATACTGTCTTAGCTAATTGTACTCGCGATTCGTATGGAAGCAATGTTTTCTTTGATAATCTAATTTATTTGGATTTGTTTTGACTTCCGAAGCGGTACTACGAAAGAGAGAACATTATCTTCGAAACGATTGTCTGATGGTGGCTTAGAATAGGGATGATGACAGTTTTTTAAATTGTATATTAATTAAGAGTATGCTAATAGAAAATCAATTTTGTAAAAGGAACAGGGTAGCTGCGATCATTACTTTCGAAGCTACAGGGATTTAAAAGGTCAGATTTGCGGCGCTGCCGCGGATTCCTGAAAAACGCCCCATACAAAATGGCACGAACTAATGACGTCGTAGGTAATCATTCATCATCATTATCGTTAGATTTGTATGTGCGCTCAAACAAAACTACTAATATCTTTGTTATTTGAGCGTTTATGTTTATAGTTAATTTATTAAAAAATGTCACATTTAATGTAAGGAAGCTAAAACTGTATGAATTTTCATCTAATTATGATAAAAGATTTTTAATAGATTTTGAAATTTTATAATCTCATTTATTTTGCAAATATCTAGACAATCTTTGCTTTTTATGTATAAATTAACATTGACCTTATTTACCCGAATGTATCATAATAAAAATCAATATATTCAAACCTAGTCAACATCCCCATTGCAACAGTGTCTTTGCTAAAATATGTAGGTACTCGTATAAATTTACGTGTGACTTCTGAAGTTACACATACAGCGAGTTCAGCATAGCTGTGCTGCTCAGGGATAGACTCTTATTCCCGAAGCGATCGTATCTCAGCAGATCTTGCGCTTTGGCGTGCACTTCATACATCCATTAAAACACTGCATAGCCTTACAAATGATTTGTTAACGCTTATCCAATGCACATTTTCCTAGTCTGGTTACATTGTCTTACTATAAGCTTGGCAAGTTCGTTGATGATACTCACATGATATGCGGGCGACGGGAGGAAAGACAGCGTGGGTATGCGGGGAAGTGAGGTGCATCAGTCGTGGGTTTTTCATTAATTATATTCATTACACGCCCGGCCCGCGCTGTCCATCGGGAGTGTTACGAACGAACTTGCCAAGCTATAGTGCATACCGTGATCTACAACCTTATGCACGCCCCTGATCTCGCGTTAATATAGTCGTGATCTCACCGTTAGCAAAAGAAAGCCCTTCTTTATTGCGCTCTCGCAGATCTCGGGGCAACGATGTTTAGTCTCCGATACAGTAAGCGCCCGACGCAAATAAGGAGTTAATAATGGAATAATTGGCTCATTAATAACATCTTGCCGGCTCGTGTTGCCGTAATTACGGGAAAAGTTGCCGGAGAGTATTCCGATCACGTTAATAAGACTGATGTAACTTATTAGACTGCCTTCGTGCTATAATTAATGACCTTACATATATTTTGCATAACCGCTGTGTACGATATTGTTAATGGAAATCATGGGCCAACACATTTTCCGTGTGAGGTGTTTTCGGATTTGTTTAAATCCAAAAATGTTTTACTAACTAATAGTTGACAGTACCAACAGGTGGTTTATAACAAGAATATCTTTTATCAAGCCATGATCGTCGATGTTAGGGTAACCATTGCATGAAATACCGTAGGATACCTCGCTATGTTCTTTATAGTAGGGGAGCCCGGAATGCTAAATTTCCAGTTACTAAAGCGTCATGGCGACCGATTAGATGATAGGAACTAACGGTTACATTAATTTTTGTAGCTTTGAGCAGTGGGAAAAAAGAAAAACATCGTGAGGAAACCTGCATACCAGAGAATTATCTTAATTCTCTGCGTGTGTGAAGTCTGCCAATCCACATTGGGCCAGCGTGGTGGACTATTGGCCTAACCCCTCTCATTCTGAGAGGAGACTCGAGCTCAGCATTGAGCCGAATATGGGTTGATGACGACTGCTACAACGTCCTTGCTCTAAGTTTAAGTTTTAATCGTATCCAAAGTCGGTTAAACAATATCCGGCGTCGGAAAGTCTAGCCAGTTACAAATGACGTAACACTTCACAATCGCACGCATAATAACAGTTAATTGTATTTGATTCAATAACTATATCACTGGAGTTATTTGCTGTCGTTATATAAATCAATCAGTTGTTCGTGCGAGCGGGCGGGGCCACACCTTCGCGCGGCGGGTGCTGGCATGCCTGGCGCGCGAGTGAAAGTTATTTTATTATTTTATATGTTATCCATCAGCGTGGAGGAATTTCCTGCTGTGACATCTCAGGAAGAGCGGTGAAAAGGGGGTTTTTTATACATGATAGGCGTGCTTTACAAGCATTTTTGATACGTCTAGTGTGTAGTGATTCTACTATTGGTCCAAAAGATAGTTTCTACAGAGAACAGGAAGCAAAACTTAAGTTGCTCTTTTAAAATAATCATCATATCGGATCCGGATCATCTTCCGGATGGACTTCCAAACACAACGGTCTCGAGCCGTCAGCATCCAGCGGCTTCCCGCAACCCGCTTGATGCCTCGGTCTACATGTCAACGGTAGTGGGGGCACGGCCAACACATGCGCTTTCCGGTGTGTGGTCGCCGTTCCAGCACCTTGGGACCGTCACCCCATTGCCACTTCAGCTTTGCGACTCGCTGAGCTATGTCAGTGACTTTGGTTCGTCGGCGGATCTCCTCATTTCTGATTCGATCACGCAGAGAAACTCCAAGCATAGCTCGCTCTATCACCCGCTGAATGACTTTGAGCCTTCTAATAAGGCCCATAGCTAGTGACCAAGTCTCGGATCCGTAGTTCGGATCCTCCAACCTCAGTAGACGTTAAATCCACAATGTACAATTGCGAAATTCAATGTTCAACTTCAAAGTACTGGATTTTCTGTCATTCAATTATTCACTATGCAAGATGTGTCTGCAAAATCGCACCTACTTCTATTCAATATCATAATATTATCATCTCCTAAAACTAGCCTCAACAATTTCAAAAGAAATAAAAATGAATTCACAGTCTGAAATTTTTGGGGTAGTCTTGGATCTCAACCCATTTATCAGTGATTAATGGGTTGAGATCTAAGAGTTGCCAAATTCGTCGCCCATTCCAGCGGCTTTAATCATAGAGACAGGAACGTACACACAAACATAGGAACGTGTCGTATCATAAATGTATTCAACAGGTGATTTGTTACCTTGATATTGGATTAACGTGCCATCTATAATGCGAAGTTGAATTTCAAGATTATATTTAAACATCATCACATCAAATGGATACTCCATTTGAGGTGATTGAGAAGTAGAATTTTTCAAATTAGAAATGAAATCTAACTCGCTATCCCAAAGTGTAGCGGGATGTTGGTTCCGACCCATACTCTATGCCTAGCATGCGGTGAACAACATATCTCGTGGAGGGAAATAGACAAAATATCAACCAATGGCGGCGGAGTAGTCGCATTCCCATCTCTTTCGTCCCAACGCTACGAAAGAGATGCGATATTTCCGGTTGCACTGCTATTGGTTAACATTTGTCAATTTCTCATCATGAGATAAGTTGTTGATCGCATTTTGCCTATTGATATAGGAGAAGCTGTTTACATGTTTATGCATCACTATGAGATCGACATATTATTGCTTATCCTCCCTGTGGTGAAACCCTTTATAGCCTATGGTAGATAGTATTCCTAGTTTGCCTAATTTATGTCCCTTCATTCTTGATTCGAAAATATGCACTTTGTAGATGGAATTTCAGATCTTAATAATCTTACTTCCTACTAACATTATAGTCGCGAAAGTTTGTATGGATGTTCGTTACTCATAGCATAGAAACTACTGAATGAATTTTGCTGAAATTTGAAATGAAGATAGATTAAAACATAGGCAACTTTTTATCCTGAAAAGGTTTTGATTTCCGCGGGATTTGGAAAAAACTGAATTTCCCGTATGAAGCCGACGTCGAGGTCGACGAGGACGTCCTATTGATAATATAAAATAGCATATCAAACAATATTTACGAGAGCAAACTCGAAGGCAAGAGCTAATGAAACATAATGTAGAATACTTTGGCAAAGGCGCCAATGAGCGGAGTCGATGATAGAGAGAATTCATTACCTATTTGTACCGCCACGTGCTTTGGATGATTGCCTTAAATTGCGATTCGAATTATGCATATTTTTGCGACGGACATTAGTTTCGTGTTCGATTCTCTGTTAAAACGAACGTTGAACGTTCTAATCTATTGTAAACCCTTATTTCGTTTCCATACTCGTATGGAAGGTGTTACATATTGAAGAACAACATAAAAGGGGGTTTGGCGGTTTACCCCTTTTAGTTTAGTCTTACCTATTTTATTATTTTTTATTGAGAAAGAATACAAAACGATACTTAAGCTAACTTATCCTAATAACTATACAAATCACGTGAAATGGTGGCAAGAATACTGGCTGCATTTCCGCGCTGGACAGCCAGGCTGATAATTTGCGCAAAAAACGAGTAAGCCCTACTGTCACCACTCGAGGCAGCTAGCCGTGGTGAAATGATTTGGTGACATTTTTTGGCACTGCTACTTTAATGGTCTCCACGGCAAAAGGTACAAATATGTAACTCTCAGTCAGAGAGGCATACTTCTGCCACTTACCGGTTTCAGCTTTTAATTTTTTTTTTATATTTATTCATCGAGAAATTAACGTTCGAGTGTCATGTCATCGAATTTTAAGTGACGCAGCTCTCCAATGTCCCCGCGACGCATTTAGCATCATAAGCTCCTCTATCATACCCAACGCAATAAACCTGTTAAAACACTATGATACTTTCGACCCAAATGGAGAGCGCATTTAAGATGCGATCACTATTACTAACCGCTCAAATTAATGAATATATTATTGTGGGCCTAAGGGTCAAAAGAGAAAATTAAATTAAAGCCCTACCTAATTATTATTATTGTCAATCAAAAGTTGATGTCATTTGGAAAGTATCAAGACTTACTATGAGAGTACGCTTTGAAAATCAATTTACTTGAATCTGGACATTAACGACTTGAATGAATGAATTATATTTGTGTCACTATACAATGACCGTTTTGACATTTATGTTTTGATTGCAGTCAGTGAAAGAGGTGGATTTTAAAATAAAAATCTTATATTGAAAATCAATTTTAAGTGGGTACGTGTAGCTAAAGATGGATGACTCAAACACAAATATAATGCGGCATGATATGATAACTGGGTTGACGTTTACGATGTTCTAAAAGTTTTGTTAAATATCTCAAAGGGATTATAGGCAGCGTTTTCGATGAAAACTTCAACGTTTGGCTGGTGGGAGGCTTTGGCCGTGGCTAGTTACCACCCTACCGACAAAGACGTACCGCCAAGCGATTTAGCGTTCCGGTACGATGCCGTGTAGAAACCGAAAGGGCTGTGGATTTTCATCCTCCTCCTAACAAGTTAGTCCGTTTCCATCTTAGATTACATCATCACTTACCATCAGTTGAGATTGTAGTCAAGAGCTAACTTGTAAAAAAAAAATGACTACCTGTTTAAACCGATTGAAAATCAGTTCAGTAGTTTTTGAGTCTACCGCGAATAGACAGCCAGAAATATAGTTAAATGTGTGATAGTTAGGCATTAGTCATTAAAAAAATATAGTTGAGACCACGATCCAAAATCCTTAATTCCGTACCGTAGGTGCTTACTATTGATCCAAGACCCTCATCTGATATTTATTAGTGATTTCACCCGCGTAGTTCCCGTTCCCATAGGAATACGGAGATAAAATATAGCCTACAGCACGCGGGGATAGTGTAGCTTCCCAACAGTGAAAGAATTTTTCAAATCAGTTCAGTATTAGTATAGTTAAGTTTAGATAATAAATTAATGATAGATAAAAATATTCACATTGACACATAGCAAATAGGTTGCCTAGTTAAAAACAAGCTACTTTTTATCCTGGAAAAATCTTTGGTTCAGAAGAAGGCTCGGGCGTCTGCTAGTCATTTGTACATCGTTATCAGTATGTTAGCCCAGTGATGGCCGTGATAGCCCAGTGGATATGACCTCTGCCTCCGATTCCGTAGGGTGTGGGTTCGAATCCGGTCTGGGGGATGCACCTCCAACTTTTCAGTTGTGTGCATTTTAAGAAATTATATATCACGTGTCTCAAACGGTAAAGAAAAATATCGTGAAAAAACATGCATACCAGAGAATTTTCTTAATTCTCTGCGTGTGTGATGTCTGCCAATCCGCATTGGGCCAGCGTGGTGGACTAAGGCCTAAGCCCTTTCATTCTGAGAGGAGACTCGAGCTCAGCAGTGAGCCGATATGGGTTGATAATGATGAAAATGATGAGATAAAAATATTCACATTGACACAGGAAATAGGTTGCCTAGTTAAAAACAAGCTACTTTATATCCTGGAAAAATCCTTGGTTCAGAAGAAGGCGCGGGCGTCTGCTAGTCATTTGTACATCGTTATCAGTATGTTAGCCCAGTGATAGCCGTGGCCCGTGATAGCCCAGTGGATACGACCTCTGCCTCCGATTCCATAGGGTGTGGGTTCGAATCCGGTCCTCCAACTTTTCAAGTTGCGTGCATTTTAAGAAATTATATATCACGTGTTTCAAACGGTCAAGGAAAACATCGTGAGGAAACCTGTATACCAGAGAATTTTCTTGATGCGTGGTGGACTGGTCTATTGGCCTAACCCCTCTCATTCTGAGAGGTGACTCGATCTCTGCAGTGAGCCGACTATGGGTTGATAACGAACGAATATCAGTATGTTATTTGCGTTGACATTTGCCAGTGGCCAGAACAAGAGTCGTTATGTAACTAAATGCCAACAGTTAGTTCAGGAGTCATCAAACCGATGGTGTCACTGTGCCAGTGGATCGACGAACTGTGGCTTCGAAATAGACTGGCTTTAATTTAGCTAGGCGCCGCTCGTTTATTCTGCACAAACGTATTAAACGGTGGCGTGCAGAAGTGTTTTAATCAGGGTAGGCATTGCTTACCTATAACTACGTACGAATTGGAAAATATCTCTAATACAGGATCTTAATGTAATCGTCTGGGAGATTTGAAGAACTTTTGCATCACGCAACTGGTATTGAATAGAAATAAAAAAAAATGTTGACTATATGGATAGCCAACTATTTTTTTTAAAGAATATTTGTTATATCTATTATAATATATATTTTTTTGCATAAAAAGCAAACATATCATAAACCATTCCTAATCCTGTTTGTAATCTTTCGTCACCGTCAAATTTTACATTTTATCGTCAATGTACCATTTACTGTGAATATTACTTCAAATAAACCGTCGAGGTTGAGGAAGGAGTTGAGGAGGAAGACAAGGGACAGTTAATGGAATTCCATTAACTGTCCCTTGTCTTTATCAGACCTAATGACAGTCATAACCCATCTAGGAGCAAAGTCCTTATTAATACAAAAAAAAACCTACGCGTTCGTTATTGAGAACCTCCTCTTTTTTTGAAGTCGGTTAAAAATGTTGGACTTTTATAAAAAAAATTCAAGCCTTATAGGGGTACCAATTTTCAAAGTTGGTAGACCTGATCTTAAATCCATTTTGAAACTTCGTACAAGTACTTAGATTAACCTTCGTGAAATTCAAGAGTTTTGGACGCAGTCAGGTCGCTAAAATGACACAGATTTTTTATTACGTATTAGATTTTATTTATACGCCGCCGGCAAAGGTTGTTGCTCTCGGCTTGTTGGCTTAGCGACAAGTAAACGGAAATTCTTACAACATTTTTGGGTTCATTACAAGACTAATGTCATCGGATGGCGTTCGACGGCGTTGGCGACCTCTTCGATTCGGAGGGCGTAGGTTCGTATCTAGTCCAGGGCATGCACCTGTAACTTTTCAGTTAATTAAATATCACGTGTCTCAAACGGTGAAGGAAAAATATCGTGAGGAAACCTGCATACCTGAGAATTTTCTTAATTATCTACGTATGTGAAGTGTGCCAATCCGCATTGGGCCAGCGTGGTGGACTATTGTCTTTGCCCCTCTCATTCTTAGAGGAGACTCGTGCTCAACAGTAAGCCGAAAATAGGTTGCTAATGATGAATTATGGTATCACTGTATTTTTTTTAAATAGCAAGTTATTTGAAGCACTTTTAATTTCACTATCAACGAAGGATTTGGGCAACACATCCACAATTACTTAAATAAAAGGATTATCTAGTATTTAAAAAATAGTATTTATTTGATGAAGCCACGGACGTCCGCGGATTCTAGCATAAATAATGTTGAACGTGACTCAAATACGTTCCAGTGACCTATTTTTAAGTTTTCTTTGTTGTATATTGTTGCTTCTACAGATAGGTATATAGGATATGTTCTCCAGATTCAGATGAGTCATATACTGTACATCGCAGTAGGAAAATTCAGGATGATTAAGACTGAAGACAACGCGATCTTGAAATAAAAGCACGACATAACAGCCAAGAGGCTCTTTGTGTTTCGTTATTTATTACGATTACTAGCATGGAGATTACGACAATAAATCGGTCGAGTAGTTTTTGTGTTAAATCGTAACAAATGAACAAAAAATCAAATCATACCTCCTTTATAACATTAGTTTAGATTATTAGCTGTTGTCTGCGGTTTTGTACGCGAGAAATTAAAAATTTTCACAAAAAACCAACCAACAATAATTAACCTCCAATAAACACAAGTAATTCACGTTTAGTATAATTTATCTCCATTCCTAATGTCAGCCAAATCAGTTTACTAAGCTGTGTGAAGGACAAACATACACAGTACAAGTACACACACTTTCGCCTTTATGATGTTTAGTGTGATTGTACGATTTGTTGCCAACATTTTATGTATTTCGTTATGTAGGTTCAGCTTTGTCATGTTTCTTTAAATTCAGCCACTGACGATCAAGTAAGCTCACATGCCTGCATCGCTAAGGGCTTGACATCCAATAATTAATAAATACTAGCCAATGATTAATTAATAGATATGTTACGTGCCTACAAAATCACCGCTAAAAGTGATCTAAATTTAGCACTGAGCCTGTTTTCTTACATATAATGTAAGAAAACAGCCTGTTTTCTTACATATAATGTAAGAAAACAGGCTGTATTTATGTTTGTATAGTTTTTCGCTTCCTAAACATACTATTTGACATTGTAGACAATATTTAGGTATTAAGTGTTTAAAAAACTTTCATTGTTTCATAAGCGATTAAATGAATTTAAGACAATTGTGCACATTTGTCTGCCTCAGTTTTGATGCGCTAGTGCCCAATCTCTAGTTTAAAATATCATTGTTGACAGCCGATAAAACTGATTGTGTGTTGATCGCGATGTGCATGATATCATGTCGATCGCGACCAACACACGATCATCTTTATCAGACGTCAAGCCATTAGCGCTGCAGGCATGGCCTTATCGGATGGTGAGGGGCTAGCATTAGCACGAACTAATGACCTTTAACATACCTACATTGAAATCAATTTTACTTTACAAAGAATTTTATTGTTAAATGAATATAACGCCACCGTACAAAAGTTTTTGTATTTTCAGTAATTCAATGCGGTATTTAAAAAAAAGGGTTCAAGGAACGTGGTCCTTAAATAGTCGCCATAGGTTGAAAGTCCTCATAGCGGTCGGAAGTCGCCGAGTCATTTATGGAACTCCGTACTAGGACTCAGGATGTTGTAAATTTGATACGGATGCCAACACTGCTCTAAGTATAACAAATATATTATTATTTCTGCTCCCATTTCGTAATAATTATGCTCAATGTAATACCTCAAACTATATCACAAATCAATTCTTTTCTACAGGTCGTTTTGGTAATGTTCATTATCACACGGCTAAACCATGCTACAATTATTTTTTTAAATAGTTTCCTAACATTGGCTACATAAATTCAGGCTTATAAGAGACAAAATCAAGGAGGCCACGCCGAAACAAAGTACAACGTCAATTATATTTATTTACCAAGCTTTAATACTTAATTATTTTTTTTATTTTGTCATGGTCGTAAAAAAGGATTGTATGCCACTGCACGTAATTAGCCATTGTAGCATTCGTGCTGCCAAGGCCCTCATTAAATGACAGTTACATATACATATAGTTGTAAACTCATCGCTTAGCCCTTCACCGTAATGAATATAGGCCCCATATACACTCTCCTTTTAGTTGAGACTTGATCGATTGATTTTAAAAATCGGTTGTCTGTAGTCGGTTTACTGACGATAGTTAAACGTGACAACGTCATAAGAAAATATTGATGGAATGGTTGCATTTTTCAAATGAAAATTTTTGTTTTTCTATAATACTGTTTAATAATCTTCATGGACCAGAATATACTTTGTTTCTTGTAAAAAAAGTTGGCAACCCTAGAGCGAGGGAACGTCGCGTGACGTCATCTTTTTTCGAATGTGCAGCCGGCTCCATCGAGTTATACGACGTTGTCACGTCAAAATATTGACAATCCTGAGTGAGTAGTCAATATTGTTTTACTCAGTGGTTTCCGCAAACATTAGATAAAAAAAAATAACCAAGTTTCAATTGTTGGTCGAAAAAGAGGTATAAACACGAGAACATATTAATACTATCGTGGAAAGCCGGAAAGCGTATTATTGGTCGTTTCTTCTTCATCACACTATCACACTAATATTATAAAGGCGAAAGTTTGTGTGTAAGTATGTTTGTTCCTCTTTTACGCTGCGGCTACTGAAGCGATTGGGCTGAAATTTGGAATGGAAATAGATTTTACTCTGGATTAACACACAGGCTACTTTTCATCCCGGAAAAATCCATGGTTTCCGCGGGATTTGTGAAAAACTGAATTCCACGCGGACGAAGTCGCGGGCGTCCGCTAGTAGAAAATAATACCATGCTTACCACATAACTTATGAATAGACAACATACCTAATACATTAAGTAACAAACCTATCATCATAGAATCGTCATTACATAAATATGTGAAGTGGGCCAAATTGAAATTAAGTTATTAAAATGAATTTGGTTAGTATATCGGAAATTGACATTTTAGAGTCAATTACTTTATGATTTCCTTTATTTAGTGTTACATACGCGTAGCTATATTTAAAGTAGTTCAATTGACATTTTATGAATTAGAATTTACTTTATTGCATATTCTTATATTACCTTATTGCGTGTTGTCGGTTTGAGGTTTGAATGTACTCATAGTTATAAAACGAAGAGATCGCTAAGAAGCGAAAAAGGCCGTCTCTTTGTATCCCACTTCTTATTTTCATTATTGTCTGTTCTTTTCCTTTGTGTTGTGCAAAAAGAGTTTAAATAAAGGGGTTGCAGCACAGCCGAAACCCGTCATTAAGTTATAGACACAATTAGCATAGAAACCCGTTTATCAAAAACGCCGTTTACTGCGTCATAGATGATAATTCTTAAAATGTTTCTGTTTTGCTAACACTGCTTCAGTTTCACACACAAATTCGTTTTTCTGAAAAGAGGCTTTTTTTATAAATTATAAAAATAAAATATAAATAAAAATATAGATAATACAAAAATCTGGTTAATAGAGTTTACGTTAATCGATTCCCCACTGTATGATTGTTAGCCGATGTTATAGCCATGAAAGTCACAGCAAGGTATACAAATGATTTATCATTAAGTACAGTCGGCACGGGCCGCCCGGAATCGAACCGCCGACCACTCCTCTGTCCAGCTGGACCGGTGGGTTGCGTAACCGCAGGGTTACCGGGTGTCGGAAGTGCGTCGTCGTACGCTTTACTATACTTGTATACGAGTATTGTATTTGTAAATAAAGGATTGTATTTGTATTTGTATTTATATTACGAACTAGCAGACGCCCGCGACTTTGTCTGCGTGAAAATCAAACATTCAAATTTTAAAGATTCTTGAATAACATTATATTTCGTATTTTTTTCATGATTTATGAACTAATTTTTAAAACTGTAACCTTAAAAATGAAGGACTTTCCATACAAACTTTCAACCCCTATATCACCCTTTTCCATTTTTATTTTAGGGTCAAAAAGTAAGTCCCATTTACCATTATACCAAAAATCATGTTGATCGGTTCAGCCGTTTAGGTACAGGTAATAGACAGACAGACAGACTTTCGCATTTATAATATTAGTAAGTGGATGATCGTGTTTTTGTGTGTGAAGTTAAGTAACGTCGAAAAAACAGAAAGGCATTGTTAAAATATTTAGTGGTATAAATCGAAACCCGTTTACCGAAATTAAGAACCACTCACTCATTAGTTTTATAAATAAGTTTCTGTTTTTGCTGACCGTCCTTTAGTATTACATACAAATACGCCTGCAACAAATATATTTTACACTACTGATTTTGTAGGCCCGTATAATATGTTAAGTGCCTACAAAAATATATAAATCACCGCAAAAAGTGATCCGAATTTAGCACATTTTTGTGTTTAATTCCATTATATATTTATGTATATATAGTTTTTACACTTCCAGAACACACAACTCGATATTGTATACAATGTTTAAGTATTATTTATTTAAATAACTTTCCTTGTTTACTATGCGACTAAATGAAATTAAGACAAATAGCCAATTTTCTGCAAAACATATCTACTAATACTTAATAAATTTTTGAATACATGAGTTTTACAAACCAGTGCGTTTTCATAAGGTCACCCTTCTAGCAGACTGTTTTGTGGGTAACCTTATCAGTGTTTTGGGCAGCGCAGTGAAATATTTAAGCCATTGTTTTTGCATAACTTGCAGCCCTAAGTGAACCAGGCTACGTATTACGTGGGCACGTGAACGATCACGTCACGCTGTGTTAATGTGGACTATACAGGGCGTAATTTTTAGCAGTTCAATGGTTCCGCAGCTTTTCCGTGGGCGGAGCACGCTGTATAAACAGCCGGGTAGCGTGTACACGCGAAACGTTGCGCGGCTTTCGAATTGTATTTGTTTTGCTGTATTAGTTACTAGAACAATGGTTTATGGTGTTTGACGTAAACAACTGGTGACGAGTTTACTGCTTGTGTGTACAGGTAATTTCTATACCTAATATGTTAAACTCATTGGTCTTGTGGTTGGATACAAAATGAGGTCCAGGGTTCGAATTATGTAACTTCTACAACTGGTCTATCCAGCGCCGGCCCGAAGTAAATTTTAGGATGGAGCGAGATCCAATTATGGCGCCGCTCCTGTTTGCTCCTACACCAATTGTGAGTGTAAAGGGGGTATGGAATGTGAAGATCTGGACCATACTCTAAAGTGGCCAACGTTTTTTACCATTTAGGCGCCCTCTAGGGCGTAGGGCTCTCTAGGCCCTGGGCCTATCTATGATCCGGCATAGAGAATATATACCCTCATCTGTTATTTATTTGGGACTAGCTAACGCTGCGCGGTTTCACTTGCGTTTCCGTAGGAATACGGGAATCACGCGGGATAATATATAGCCTTCGTCGATAAATGGGCTATCTAACACTGAAAGAATTTTTCAAATCGGACCAGTAGTTCCTGAGATTGGCGCGTTCAATCAATCAAACAAAACAAACAAACTCTTCATCTTTATAATATTAGTACAGATTTAGGATAAGAAATAAATGATAAAAAAATACACATTGAGATATTGCAAATAGGTTACTTAAATTGCGGCTAAACACATTTTTCATACAAAATCTAGGAAACCATGGACTAGATCAAAAGCAAAATTTTAATACAGTAAAATTAAAAACAAGCTTTCATTTGACATATTAGACGACTAAGTAACTGATGAGGGTATTTGTATAACATTAATTAACTGTTTATATCTAGCGACCCCACAGTTGCAATATAAAAGCTGGTAACCTTTATTTTATGTGCCACCGCGCATACCACTGAGACACGGAGGCTGTCGAAAATGTGAGTTTCCAAAAAATTAAACAAACATCCATCCATTCCTCTTCTTTAGCAGTTAGGTAAGAACGGAATTCCACTCGGACAAAGTCGCTAACATCGATCGTAGGTATCGAATATTATGTAGATTCCTAGCCGATGTGCCGTGACGGATCAATGGCCGACTGACTTCATAAGCCAATACATGTTAATGTAGTCGATTATTCAAATGACGTGGCATTTGATCCGTCCTCTACATGGCTGAGGGGAAAACAGTCTGTTACCATCTACGCTATATTGTTCATGTGATTTGACTATCGCTGCATCGGGAGGCTGGTTAGCCATAGATTATAGACGTAGATCCATTGATCTGTGATTGATCTATGAAGTTTAAGGTTCTGTTCACATATATAATGTTAGAGATATCTAGACCTCATTATGGCCATACCTTATTTTATAAGAGCTGAAAGTCATCCTATGCTCCTTAGGCAAATACGGCAGTCAATTATGATACGTCATCATCGTCTTCATCAATAACCACAGCTGGACAGCCTCTTGACTTCCAAACAAACGTTCTCGAGCCGCCAGCTTCTAGTGGCTTCCTGCAACCCGCTCCTCAGTCCATCTATTGGGGGTCGCCATTGTCACTTTAGCTTTACGACTTGTTGAGCTATGTCAGTAAGTTTGGTTCTTCTGGGGATCTCCTAATTTCTAATTCGATTAAGCAAAGAAACTCCAAGCATAACCTTTTTGAGGGTCAGAGTTAGTGACCAAGGAGTTTGGTTAAACTTCAGTAATTAAGGATCCCCTTCAAAATCCTTTACTCCCCTTTACTCCGTGCTGGCATTCCTAATATTCTCTTTAGCTCTCACTCTTTTTCCTCTCTTCTGCAGAAAGCGCAAAACGAGTCCATGCCTGAGATAAAGATTTATTTATCTTAATATATAAATGCGAAAGGTCACTCATCACGAAATCTAAAGTAGTGTAAACAGTTAGTTCACTTCCTCTAAGAACAGATTTTGCAAAAGGCTCGGATTAGGGAGGACTAAGGGCGGTCGAAGTCGAAGTCTAGTGTACAAATATTTGCGAAGCAACAACATTTAACACAATATCGAAACTCGTATGGTAAAATAGGTAAGGTTCAACGTAGTTAATTAATTTTAATAATAATCACTTGATGTGGCACTCGGCAGCGATTTCATTTCATTTCAATAATTGTATTCAAATACGTGCCCGTTAATGAGGTGCTTGTGTTTGTGCTAATAAATCGTACGATTTTACGTTTTCGCTTTTCTTTACAATTGCGTGAATTTAACGAGTATATTATTGATTTTGTTATGAATAAGTTATTTATTAAATTTCGATGATAATTTCCAAGTAGAATTTAAATTACTTGCAGAATATTTCTTATTGCTTTTCTTCTTCTTCTCCTTTTGTAGTGTGTATACGTGGTTAGCTATAATAGATTCAATATTTATGAATTCATTGATATAATCGTGAAGAAGGTCATTGAACTTGACCTTAATATGTCAAAGCAAGAAGTTCAACCTTACAATACGATTGAACTTCATGTCATTTTTGCAAACGGACTTGGAAAACATTGCAACTTATTGTTTTGTCCGCCTGGCGCAGTTGTGGCATTAGGCATTACTAGGTTCGATTCCCAGCCTGACTCGGGAGGCTTTTTCGTGACATACTTAAATTATCTATTCCGGCCGTAATCATATTATTAGGTCCTAGGTTTGTATCTGAGAAATTTAATTTAAAGCTTTTGGTTTTTTTCGGGATCAAAGCCCTTGTTTGAATGCAAAGTTTATCTGTCTTCATTCCAAAGTCCAGATAAATCGGTTCAGTAGTTGCGGCGTGAAAGAGTAACAAACTTACACACAAAATTTCACCTTTATACTTAACATTAGTGGAATTTTGACCCAGGACCTTACGATCGGGAGCCATCCGTCAACCACCGATCCATCGAGGTAGTTGTTGCACTTATAAAGCTTGAAAATATAATTCAAAACAACAATTCCAAAGCACCACCGCTTCCGATTGCAGCTTAGTGATTTCTATCTGTTATTAATGAAAACCTTGACCCGACCACGACGAGTTCAACTTTAACTGCGGCGGCAAAAGGTTCAATATTACTCGTTCGTTGTGGGATAGGAAACTACGAGTAATTTCGCTCTCCATCAGGGTTGGTGGTAGTCTGACTCAAAGTGCTCGGCTATTTTTAGAGTTAACTGTTGGACCAGTTGCTATTCAGGTTTGTTTTACATCGATAATGCATCCGCTAGTAGTAAAATCGAAATCGGTTTTGGGGAAATGGTCAAGTCTGTTGCAATTCCTATATAATTGAACATTTTTTAATACAAAAATGAATTTTAATTAATTAATAACATTTTACTAAAATCTTTATTTTATATACAAAGTGGTCTATAAAGTCCTAAAAGGTGAAAGACCTACAGGAGATTTATTCGTGTTAAACTAATGATTGGATGTCAGAAACCTAATCATTTCTAATAATACCTAATCATTCATAAACGTTCTTCGAATCAGACTTCTTATTTATGGTATAATCCACATACTTAGATCCACATAGTTAAACAACAAATTTGTTTAATTCAAAATAATTTGTTGTTTAATTAACCCTTTGTGCTGAAACTTTAAATTATTTTATTTTATTTCTATATAAAATAAAATAATTTAAAGTTACCATAAAAACATACCATACATTCTCGAAAATATACAAAATTTTCAGCAACCACGGGATTGGTTCGATGATAGATCCCAAAAGAGGCTATTATAATCATCGTGTGCAATCCTCGAAACAAAATTTGGCGGTCAACACACGGAAAGCTTTAGCTGCCATAGGATCTTCTAAACTAAACAAGATAATCAGAAGACTTTGAGCCTGGCCACATGCCTTGGGATTTCTTTTCTTTCATAAATATGTCGATCAGCGTCCTATTGATAATGCTTTATTAATAGTGATCTTCAAAGATAACACAATAATATCATAGATAATATTTTGACGACCTCCGTGGCGCAGTGGTATGCGCGGTGGATTTACTAGACGGAGGTCCTGGGTTCGATCCCCGGCTGGGCCGATTGAGATTTTCTTAATTGGTCCAGGTCTGGCTGGTGGGAGGCTTCGGCCGTGGCTAGGTACCACCCTACCGATAAAGACGTACCGCCAAGCGATTTAGCGTTCCGGTACGATGTCGTGTAGAAACCGATAGGGGTGTGGATTTTCATCCTCCTCCTAACAAGTTAGCCCGCTTCCATCTTAGATTGCATCATCACTTACCTTCAGGTGAGATTGTAATCAAGAGCTAACTTGTAAAGAATAAAAAAAAAAAACTAGAGTTATTGATAAACAATGTTTCTCCAATAAATGCAATGTTATCTAGATACACAGCCCTGTTGTAGTTTTCTATATTATGCAAGGAGATACTTCATCCATAATGAATTTATTTGGGTGCGAAAACAATCACTTGTTTATTACGGACCTTATGTCCATTTTATAGTAGAATATAAAACCAATAAAGACTGGACGGTGAGTAACAACTTTCTAAAATATTAATTACAATACTCTTAACAATGTAACTACTTTGCAGTCATCCGAATGCAGTTTGTTCCGGTGAAAAGCTTGAAAAAGAGCATTAAAAATTTATTGAGAGATTTAAGATTTATGAGATAGATATAAACCTAGAGTTTAGAATATATTTCAAATCAAATCCATTTTCCGTTAGCAGTCCTTATGTGTATTTTTGTAGGCTTAAAATGTTAGCATTGTAGAATAAACATTTTCTGTGGATGCTTTTTCGGTTTTGGGTGGTGTTGTCGCTGGAATTCGTTGGAATTTTGTAGAAAATGGCAAAAATAAATCAATTTTCCATGGTTCAACCTGCCTGAAAACAAGTACGTTCCGTAATGCCTTACACACTGATGTACCGTGAACATAGGTGTGCCGCGGAGACAAAAAGCCATTTTTGTAAAAATGTTTTGAAATTATCTATACTAATATTATAAAGCTGAAAAGTTTGTTTGTTTGATTGAACGCGCTAATCTCAGGAACTACTTAAATTACCGAATTAAAAAATTCTTTCAGTGTTAGATAGCCCATTTATCGAGGAAGGCTATATATATAGGCTATATATTATCCCCATATTCCTACGGGAACGGGAACCACGCGGGTGAAATCGCGCGGCGACAGCTAGTTCTGATATAAATTAATAAATTAACTCTATTTAGCAGGCTCACATTACACATTAAGCACCGTTTAATATAATGTTCATTTGATCAATAAATTAATGTAAAACTAAACAAGCATTGGTTTTTCACGCAGCACCTTTTAAATTTCTCACTCGGTGTACACAGTTTGCAACTTCATGCAAGGGAAAACATTCAACTCCGATGAGGCAGTCCAAAGCGCCTTCATAGATTTTATTGATTCCCGATTTTTTTTTATTATTAAACACTAGCGGACCCGGTAGCTTCACTTTGACTTATGTCTTACTTACTTACTCTACCACTACCCTACCCTCCGTAGCCGTTCTCGAGTTTTAGCGAGACTAACGAACAGCAATTCATTTATACATAGTTTATATAGATATGTTATATTTAAGTTCGTCCCTTACAAAACGCCAATTTCATATGTAAGGACCTAATACTTTAGAGAGCACTTTCTGTAGTAGGTATCAGCAATTTGTTGTTTGCAAAGCTTTATCCCCCGAAAGCAGAAACTGCAACTCGATTCTATGCTCGAATCGCACCAGCCCTAAATCACGACGGTAATGCCGCGGTTGCACTGCCAATAATTCAGTAGAACGCGTGACCGCGTATCGAACGGACGTGTGTTTTGCTCCGTTCAAAAATACGTTCGAACCGATCGTGCTTTCTTTACGTACACCTCGCGGAAACGGTAAAATTTCTAAACCCGTGATATTCGCAGTTTTCAAAACAAAGTGTGTGTTTAGACGTGATTTGGTTGGGTTGATGGGAATTTCTGGTTAACCCTAGTTATCTATTGCAGTCGCATCCATCATTTTACTATGGTAACCCACGACAAATATGGTATTCCCGTGTCCATTATTGGCATGTACTGTGCGTATTCAAGCGAATTACATCAAGCATTCGATTTAGATAAATTAATCGATAAGTAACAAAATACTATAATCCTCTAATTCTAGATGTTTCACACATTCTTCTGATAGTGTTGCAAATTATAATACCTACCGATATTTTGGTTGATTGATACGCAATACTGTTTTTGAAAAAAACAAGATGCTTGCGAAACTGAGGAATAAATAAGAGTAAAGGCGAAGGTTATCCTTGGCAGAATCGGTAAATGTATTTATACTAGCAAAATTGAATTATTTCAAATCAATATTGTCGACATTAGACATGCGTTTTTATGCAACAACAATATACTCGTAGAACTAAGTTTTATTTTCATTTAAGACAGTAATTACAATTTTGACTTCATGAGCTTATTTAGTTTCGTTTATTTATCACGTTTAACACGAATCAAACTGCCTTATTTATTTTTACTCGCCCAATTAGTAAACATGTTGGTTGTAAAATACAACTCAATAACATATCCAAATCTTTATTACGAGTAATGCTAATAAACAGTAGTATTGATATTTGTATTGTGCAGCATGTATGTATTTCCGTTAGTATTTTTTGTTATATTCGTCAAGGCTAGATACATGGCCTTCTGTAGGTTGTGTTGCGTAAAAAAGTGAACCACGTACTCTGATTACAATCCTAATAACTATAACTAACACGATTAGTACACTGTATTAAACAAACGTGTCCGATTGGTTTAGCAATTAGATAGAAATTGATATTTGTGTAATTAAAAAGCAATACATGAAAAAATTGTACTGTAGATAAACCTACATATTCGTCTGATTAATTTTGAGTCTAGGATTGATATTGATTTCGGCTGTAAATCTACTCCTAACGGGATATGTTATTATTGTTTGTTATGTCTAATATTTTATGGTTAACTAGTTTTCGATCCAGTATTGCATAAGCGGATTTCTTTTACCAGTCTTGACTTTTGTATAGATAATGAAGAATTTAGGTACTTTTTAAAAATGTTGGCTTAACATTTCAATAAATAACAATATTTTGTTTATTCTGTATTTTATGTGCTTCTTTTCGATTTATCCATAAACTAAGTGACATTTTGCATATAATTGAAACTTTTGAAATGATGTTGACATATGTATTATGTATGAGGAACGTTTTCAATTTCAGAATCAGGTCAATTATTATGCTCATGTCAGCATGGCGGAGGTAACCTGATTTTGAAATGGCGAGCTAAATAAATATTTGAAGGCAGACGTTGAAAATGAGATCAATTTGGTTTTTAATTCTTATATCATAAGTTTACCCTTTCTTGTCCAATTGTCCATGCATTGGATATTTCTCGAATGTGTACTACTTGATAGAAAATATAATCTGAACTATTTATCTAAATTTTTATAGCTCATATATGTTAGTATGTCAACTTCTGTAAGTATTAGAAAGACCAAAATGGCCGTTTAATTTGTATCATGCATTGTGCTTCGTTTAATCCTATAAAATATCTAATTTATTCTCAGTACATAATTTGACCTCAACATGTTCTCTCATTTATCTGGTCCAGAGAATATTCCACGACTAAATCTAGTCCAAGATCAAGCCTTTCCCGCATCTGTTTTTTTTTTTTATTACAGTATCATGTTAAGTATTATCAGTTACTTAATAACTAGGTAATTAGCGTGCAATTATCACTTGGCATAATGAGATGACGGTCTGATGCAACTGCAATCGTAAAAAATATTAAAAATGAGGCACAAGCCAACAGCAACATCTCTTCTATACGTGTATTTGGCTCAAGTAACATTTCGTTAAATCTAAAACATACATTAATGCAACATTAACAAGATTTCCATAATGAATACGTGACCACCCACTCACGATGTCACTCATTATCACCAGATGTCGATTGATGACTCCAAAACAGATTAAACTATTATCAATGTTATCAACGTACTCCTAAAAACGTAGTACTTATCAACATGCCGTGAATATTTTTACTTTTGACAATGGTACTCTATTGTTTATCAATTCTGATGTTTTTCTGGTTTGAAAAGATATGATGAAAATTTTGAATATCATCAATCTATTTTAAAAATATTTACGTTGTTATTATTTTTTTAATTATTATCAACAGCTAATTAGTTATTGTTGGTTTTAAGTGATACCCTAATAAGTATAAATTACTTTTTAATTACTTGTAAATTACCTATACCATGACTTCTCTTATTAGCAAATGTTTTAGTAAATTACAATTCTATAATTTGAATTAGTTGTTGAATTTAAGTACATGAACAATTTGTAACAAATTTATATTCATTTTCCGGGAAAACTTAAATTCAAATACTTCGAACGAATGTTTCACTTCTGCATTACATTATAATTGATTACTTTTTAATAAACCAAAATGTGTATCATTAAATAACATGCAAAAATAACACACGGACCACGCGACATCACAAGAATTAGCAAATTGTTACATACGAGTACATATAATATTTAACATTATATATTCATTACCATGGTTATTGGTCTTCATAAATAAACATATCAGATAATAATAATTTACGAGTAACCAACTATGAACATTTACAGCTTTAGAACGACCATAATTTATAGGCGAGTTAATTCATTTGCAATCAAACAGTCTGTCTGGCTTCACTTCAATGTATCGTATTTTTCGAGTTAGACATCAGATTAGTCGCTCGGGGCTTCTGTTTAAGGTCTAATACTCATAAAACTCTTACTTTCTGCGATCGGGTAAGCGGCATCACCTTGATTATCATTGAGTTTCCAGTATCTGTTACCAGTTTTGTAATTATTATGAACACAACTTTCCTATTACTCTTTAACTGCTAAATGATTGCGACGTAACATTTCTTTCACTTTTGGTTTCAACAATCTTTTGCCCTCAGATACTCGTATGAGTTTTGGAATGTAGGTAATCTTTCGGACCTTGATCAACTTTGATCGCCAGCGATTTCTACAGTATTTGCATTAATCGTTTTAATATAGGCTAATAAATGAAACGTGTCTTAATGCCTTTTAAGATGGCCCCCTAGTTATCGAAAGTCACAGTTTTTTTTACATAGGCGCTTAACTACAAAACATGCCTGATGGAAAGTAGTGATGAAGTCTAAGTTGAAGCGCGCTTGACTAGAAAATGCTTATGTAGTTTTGCCTTGAAGTTGTTCAAAGGTGAAGGTGGTAGGAAACATATAACACGGAAAGGCATTTTACACTTTTGTTGTACGAATCTGAGTTTCTAACTCATAGATACTAACGTGCTCGTTGCTTCAGTATCTACCACATTAGGATGTCGCCACCGTTTCCACTGTTTTGCTGTTCTGTGGTAGAAAAGGGAAGGATAGACCAAGGCGGTGGATTTTTTTATTACTAGTACCTATGTCGGTGTAGGATTCAAAAGACGAGCCACTACATCAATTGTCATGTGGTTTATGTTTTTACGATCATCTAAGATGGTTGTTTTAACGAAATGACTTATTTCAAGTGACTTTAGAAGTGGTAGTAGCAAGTGGTAACATTATTTCAATGAAATAATGATCGCATAAACGGCAAATCACTGCTGCTTGATGTTCCCAGTACATCGAGATACAAAATAAGCCAGCAAGTGACTCACATGCTTGTTCCGTCGAACTTTTTGTTTTTTTTTTTTGATATCTGCGATCAGTCGTTAGGCTATAAGCAGGTGAGTTCTGTGACGGTTTCTGACAGGAGAGCCAGAACTCTGCCATCAACTACTCATCGAACACGTCAGCTCGCTTCAGGCGCTTGATTCGCGGCGCTACCACCAGTGAGTTAGCGAGGCGATTGGGATGTCGGGCCTTTCTTTATGTTCCGTCGAACTAAAACATTAAAACAACTCGACACATCACTTAACTTACTCGACACAATCACCGTTGAATAGTCAAAATTGAACTTGTGACTCATATAAGCATAACATCGTGCAGCATGTTTTATAAACACTGTAATGTTTTGAAGTGCGTTACAGGTACCGTATCAATCAATTTTAAACGATTGTAACTTACTGTGTAAATTACTGATAGTGTCTGTATAAAAATAAATGTAAACTTGATTACTTGTTATACTCGCATTATATTTTTTTATGTCTTGTGAAACTTCACAATTTTCATTGGATGTACCGCCCAAAATTTGTTCGTACTGGACTAAAATAATAAAGAAGTCTGTACGGCCTCAAACCAGTGCATTGGTTTCATACTATGTGCTGCAGGTTGCTCTATGCCAAAGCCTCATGTTCCTCTATATTAACCTTCAGGCAGACAGGTTGACTGCAGCAAAAACATTGCCTCGAATTTTCAACATACAAAACACCAACATCACATTAGCCGACAGACGTCCACTGCAGGACATCGGCCTTTTGTAATGACTTCCAAATACCACTGTCCTGAGCCTCCTGCTTTCAGTGACTCCCTGCGACTTGATGTCGCCAGTCCACCTAGTGGGGGGAGACCAACACTGTGCTTTCCGGTGCATAATTTACAAAATATAATAGTTGTCTAATTGATATTCCGAAAGCACTGGTATGGAATACATTAAACTAGTAACATAATAGTGTATTTGCAAAAATCTATTCAATGTTTTCGTAATTTATATTGTTTTACCGTGAATATTATATGATAGCATGAATGTAATAAAAGTTCTGCCCTCGCACGTGTGTAATACTTCTTTCATGAAATGAATTTTTGATGTAACGTGATATACGAGTACGTAGCTTCCTGATTGTATATTTGATGGAATTCGATACTGTTTATTTGTGTTACCTTTATAACCTTGTTGGGAGATTTTACACTTTCATAATAAGTTTCTTCTACCACAGAATGGTGTTTTTTGAACCAGCGTTATATTAACATCAAAATCGAAATATTTATTTGTAATTATTTTTTACAGTACATACCTACACTGAGTATTTTCCTACTAGCGAAAACTGTATATTAAAAATCAGTGATAAATTTTATTATTTATATATAGATTGACTGGCTAAAACAAATTTCATGATTCAATAGACGGATGTAGAGTCTGACCCCTAAACCGTGGATCTATAAAGATTTCGATTATGTAGCAAACGTCCAGCATAAAACTTTCACATTTACAATATCAGTAGGGTAAGCACCCTAATTTCAATACACCGTAAAGTATCCGTGTTGTCATTTAAAGTATTTTAACGAGAACATAAATTCCACGGCCGCGTCAATATTTAGGTCGGCTCGAGTGCCTCGGAGGCCTCGACAAGACCATTTGGGGCCTAGGCTTCTATTTATAGACGCTAAACTCGGCCGGTGCAAGGGATGCTAATGAACTAGCACTTTACTAGAACTAGTGATATACAAAATGCAACACAGTAACATTGGAAATTAAAGTTATAGTAACTGTTGGCTCTACTGTTATGTTAATTGTTGAACCAGAACATGGATGGTCAGATCTTCCTCGTGTTATAAAAACTGTAAGTTTGTTAGCTTCTGTTCCTGCCATAGAAAAGCACTGTTAACAACTGAAAAGCAACTTTTTTGGCGTTTGGTTTGGAGTAGTAGCACTAGAATCTTAAATTGTCCAATTAGTATAAATAGTTCGAAGAGATAGTGCAGTGTTGGTCGACCATCCACCAGGTAGACAGGCCACATCAAGCGAATCGTAGGGATTCGTTGGATGCAGGTGGCTCATGATCGTGATGTTTGGAAGTCCCGACGAAAGACAGTGTCCTGCAGTGACGTCCATCGACTGATATCATGATCATAATGATAAAGTGTATATAATATTTCTCTCGACATAATTAAGAGAAATCCTGCCCCTAGTTGCCAGTCGTAGTCATACGTAGCTTCGTAGCAATTTTTCGAAAAGCCGAAAACCAAAGAAAAACCAACCGAACCTGACGACGGGGCTATGATTTCTAATGATATTCCGTAAGAAATAGCAAAAAAAGAGTGTGTTTATACTAGACAATTGAATATGTGGACCCTTGAAAGGTTTCAAGGATCTCATCTGTCTATTTACTAACTATCTTCTAAAGCAACCACGGTCCGGAAAAACTTCATAGTTGCCTACATAGCATGAACAAATATTCGGCTTTTATTAGGTGAAGAAACCCTGGCCATCACAGGCACTTGGTCCATTGGAATTGTAGGTCTGTCTACATACCTACTATCAGCACAAAAGTAATGGTAATTTATTAGTTACTTATTTTACTGAATCGATCATAAAATCATAAGATGCAGTGTGATGGTAGCTCAAAGGCCTAGAAAGGGAAATGATTTCCTAAACCCACAATTTCTAAGAGATTAAATAACACATTCTTCTAAAGGAATAAGCATTAAAAGCATTTGATCACACCCCTAGTCAGTGCAACGCAAAATGCTATTTAGTCGATTTGAGATCTTTATAGCGAATTCCATATTTGCGGGCGTCGCGTGAAAGAGGGTCATGTTTCAAAGCGCTAAGCAATCAGCACTCCAGGCTCGAACGAAACTTAGCTCTCGAGATCAGATTTACATTGTTGTCTGTAAATTTAAAATACTTTAACGGAATAATTCAAGTTCAAATAGAAAGACATTGCAATGCCATATTCTCCAAAACGTATCGAATAGCCTGTACAACATACATTAAAAAGACATTAGAAAACCTGTATAATAGCATAATTTTCTGACAATGAAATTATTATATGGTACGGTGAAACTGATCTGATGATGGAATTATAAGATGGCCATAGAAACATCTAAACGAAATGAGATAATGCCAAGTTTCAAAAACACTGTTTAACGTTCATCCAATTCGCGTACAAGTATGTATTAAAATCGATTCTTAAATTTAACTCCAAAACAAAAAATGTGTGTGTACCGAAATCCGTGCAAATTAGTCACATACATCATCTGGGTCAACGTGTGTGAACTGCGAACCAGTTCGTTTCGTTGGCGCCCCGAAACGGGGACATTTGGAACTAGTTGTAAGGAATTCCGCAAGAATAAGAAAATATTTTGAAAACTACTATCTTGTTGTTGACGCAGTTTTGTCTCTAGTGATCTCTAGTGTGGTCTTTAGTTTGATGCTCTCGTCAATGTATAAGTTCATAATCGGTGTGATTTGGAACGCGGCCAGAGCGTTCTAGCCTTCTGATACGATGTCAAGTGTATGGATTGAATAAATTAGACCTCATCCAAATTAGCGCGATATTAACATCTTAGACTGCTTCATTAAATTTATCTTGTGCAAAGAAAGCTAATGCTCTGAATAGAACAATCATTTGAATAGCTCAAATTAATGTAGTTGACAGTTGTACAATTACAAGTATTTCACAAAATACATAATACGATTCGTTCAAGGTTTACAGTGCTCTTATCTTGGTAATGTTTAATAAACGTTTTGCGTAATTTAGTAGTTTTCCTGAAGAATGATCTTGTTACATTTCTTGTACCTATCACGCAGTCTTAGTTCATGCTTACATTTGAAAGGTGATTTAAAGTTATGCAATAAAAATTACGCCCTATACTCTATCGATACCAATTATTTCTAGACAGCACAATAGAAGCCTAAAGTCAGATCTGACGAGACCTCTGACACTTTACACTATGCTCCTGCCGAGCTGAGATTAACCTGACCCTATTGAAATTCCAATCGACATTTACGCCTTCTACGGCAGGAAAGTGAGATTTATATCAAATTCATTACATAAAAACAAAGGAACAAAACTTTCAATACATAATTTGTTTTAATGTTACATTAAAGAATGCAAAGAACGAAAGATGAAATTAATGACAAGATTATTTAAGTTTCTAAAGATAGGCGTGTATTACTAGAATATAAGTGAGGTAGGCAGGCGGCTCAGTATCGTGATGTTTGGAAGTCCCTACAAAAGGCCTATGTCCTGCAGTGGACGTCCATCGGCTGATATGATGATGATGATGAAGTGAGGTACGTAGGACAAATACAAAGAGATGATAAGCGAATCCAGATGGTTACGATGAAACTGCAGGACTGATAAACAGGGGTAATTTTAATTGATTCTTTGTACTAGTGGGCTAGGTATCATATGTTTATAAGTAGATCTACCTAATGATTATTATTAATCGTATAAATAATGGACTTTTAAAAGTAATCATACGTATCAATCGTTTTTCATCTAATCTAATTGTCACACTATCTAGTGATGACTTCACTTCGCCGCAAATTTTTATTAGTGATTGATTTTGATGATTTATACCTACTGTACTGTGAGAAATCCCCTTAAGAGATGAGAACAAAGTAATATTGTGGACTAGTCATAATCAGAGCTATAATGTTCTTATTACATCGAGATTGGAAGTCTTGAACAGACTTGAACGACATTCAGCTGAAATGATGTCTCAGAACTGATTAATGACAATGTCGTCCCATACTTCTCCGTAAGCAACGAAAACCCATCAGCAATACAATTGTCAATTACCATAGACGCACTTCCTAGTGGTGTGAAACATTCAATTGATATTACATCAAGCGATCATAATGGAAAGGCCGCAGATTAATCGCAGACACCGGAGTCAAAGAGCCCGCCACCCGCGGGCGTCGGTTGCGACACCAGACGCGACCAGCGCGAGACAATGGACAGTAAATATTAGATTATGTGGCTGTCTCCGCAGCCCGGCTTCATTAAATCTCGCCCACGGCTGCCCCCTATCGGGTACTTGTTGCAGTAGGCGGTGGTTTCTAATTTGGAGCTGCGTGACACTTGTGAACTTATCCTATTCTTCACTATATTCTCTCGAATCCTTCATGATTATATTGATTGTAGTTTGTTAGGGATGGGCTTTTTCATATTTTTATTGACGGAACTGATGGTATATAGAATTATATCGCCTATAAACAGAGAAATACTTCGTAGGGCGTCTAAAGGACATGTCCCTTGTGTCATCCTGTGTGCAACTTGAGGAGTAAAGTCCGACAGCTCAGAGTTTGCGTTTCTGACAAGTCTGATCGAATACAAACATATTCAATTACAATTGCCTCGTTATTTTGTCTCATCACTACACAGATGACTCTAAACTGTAAGTAAAGTCTGTATTTACAATGGCAACCATGTCTTTGTATGTCACAAAAACTTTGCTACTATTACACTGATCTTAGGAAAATTGAACCTTCGTCGACTTCATGTTGACATTTGACTCATTTATAGTAGACTAGCCGACGCCTTGTGGTTCAAACGCATGGTTTCCATTCTCGTTAGAATGCGGGAACAGCCTACGACACTCACAAATAACGTGGCTTCTAGTGGTAAAAGAATTTTCAAAATCAGTTCATTCGATCCAGATATCCCCTACAATACCACAAACTTTACTTCTATAATATTAAGTATAGATTGTCAATGAGGAGTCGTGAAATTGTGCAGTGTAATGTGCTCACAAATTCACAATTAAGACTTCTTAACTCATGACTCAGTTACTCGTCATTAATGGTATAATCCTAAATAATGTACCTGGTAAACACCAGTAAAAGTGTTTTAAGATCGGTTCCATATGTGTATATCCAAGGATTACATCCCACATTATCATTATCACAAGCTTAACTTCTTTAAAAGATACACTGATATAATAAAGTTAAATAGTTTGTTAATCTCTGGAACCACTTTTTGCAGTCGATAGATGAATGATTGAGA
The DNA here is from genome assembly GCF_947172395.1 of Bicyclus anynana. Lineage (NCBI taxonomy): Eukaryota > Metazoa > Arthropoda > Insecta > Lepidoptera > Nymphalidae > Bicyclus > Bicyclus anynana. The sequence goes on from NC_069085.1 coordinate 17,859,232, forward strand.
AAGGTTATTTAAAGCTGTTTATTTATTCAGTTTTACTTTTACAACGAGGAAATTTGCGGAGCCAAGCTTGTTGTTTATTTAATTTAATTTTTACATCGGGTAAAATGCGGAGCTCAGCGATAGATAAAAATGTCATAATACTGTATTTATGCAAACAAAACAAGCTTAACTTGATAATTTTAGATGGAAAAGTCCTTGAATTGTAGTAGTTATATTTTTCGAGACTAAGCTGTTCCACGTTTCATGATGGTCGGTCTTAAATAATTACCTTTTTTTTTTTTGAATGTTTATATTGTTTTTAACGTACGATAGAATATCTTTTGTTATTATCGTCCCTTACACTGATTTTTTTTTTTAATTTTTTTAATTTTAATTTTTTTTTTTTTTTGCTAATTAGTTCAATGAATTACGTTATCATACTCGTAAATGTTACAATAAGTAATCTATACTCTATATCTGATTTATCGAGGAAGGCTATATATATAGGCTATAAATTATCCCCGTATTCCAACCAATATTACAATAACTAAGACGGCTTCTCTTAACTACTATGCAAAACATATAAATATATTCTTAGATAAACCCTTACTCACTTAGCTCAGTTTCATTAGGATTTTCTCTCATTGAATATAACACGACCCCTATTGTTTAGATTGATTTGACTATTTTGTGTTGCCTTGAGTTAATTTTTAAATAAAGATCTATTAAGATTGTTTACTTGAAATTTTAATGTAGTTCTATGTTATCTTCGAATCCAGATAAAATTATATTGTTTGCTCGTTGGCCCCGGTTGGTTTAATCCAGCTAAGTATATTAAGCCATATTATTGATATGAAGCAACAGTTATACAATTTCATTGCATCGTATATTCTTATTCTTATTGCCAATAGGTTACGTGCACTTGTGATAATATATGTGTTTAGAAAGTATCTTGATACATATTGTGATTAAAGATTTTGCTCAATATACGGAACTTTACTAATGATCTCGTTGATTTTATGCATACCTTTTTTGCTACGTAGTACGGTAACATGGTTTTGTTAACCTTTTCTAGCGGTATGTTTTCATTTATATTTATATATAGTATTTTCTATATTTACTTGCCAGGGTGCTTTAGTTAGTAACTGAACTCGTGTTATTAATGATAATTTGACTGTTATGTATCGTTTTTTAGTAATTAAAAAGTCTCTTTTTGTATCATTAAAAATCTTAGGTTACTTTAATTTTTTTTTAATTCTTTACAAGTTAGCCCTTGAGTACAATCTCACCCGATGGTAAAGGACGATGCAATCTTAGATGGAAGCGGGCTAACTTTTTAGGAAGAGGATAAAAATCTAAACCCCTTTCGGATTCTACATGACATCGTACCGGAACGCTAAATCGCTTGGCGGTACGGCGGTCTTTGCCGGTAGGGTGGTAGTACATAGCCACGGAAGTACATAGGCATTTTCTGCATCTGATTTATCTGAAGCATCAGAAAGACAAGAATGATTGCTTTTAATATATTACTTGCTTATAAAAATAAAATGAAGAAAATGGTGTATATTTAGTTTTAAGTACAATTGTGTACGAATTTATCATTTTCTATATTATGATCCTATGGCTCCACCCACACGCCTGATTTGTAAGTTGCTCTATCGGGGAAAGCTGTTTTGACTTTTGCAATCTTGTTCAACAGTTAAATACAAGGTTTATTTTTGTCTCCGCAAGGACACATACTGAGCCCTTTGCTGTTTAATTTATATAACAGTGACTCATAGATGGCGTCTAATATCTATCGGTATTGTAGGTTTTATCTGATATATTAAATGATTAATTTAGTCAGGGAAAATTCATACTATTTTCAATTTTAGTATTGAATATGTTCTAAACAAATCTGTTACTAAACTTTACACTCCTAATATATTTAAAGAAGCCCTTCATTAGATGTTTGTAACGTTATAAAATATATATAATATATAAATACTTGTTTCATATATTTTGCCACTTATGAATGATATATTTTACAGTATAGAATGGTATATTTTCAATCTTGGCTCAGTTATTATCATTAATCATAATCATGTAACCGACTATGCTACTCCAATGCGGGTTGACTAGGGTGAATCTGTTCTTTAACAGATATTAATATTATGACCGGACACGATTCTCCGAAGGATGCGAGTGTAACACCAACGACTAACTTCTTAACTTCGAGCTGCTACTGGCAGTTCATGATCATGGTCCGAACTAGCCTCGAACCCAAGAGACCCGTAGCCGGTTTTCATAACCTATTCTTGAGCGATTTTAAATATTATTTCACCAATGAAAGCTACCTTATCAGTGAGTAAAATAGGCTATATTTTAACTTACGTATTCTTACGGGAACGGGAACTACGCGTGTATAACCGCGGGACGTCATTTATTACCATTAACAATGAAATATGTATCGCACATCGCTGAGTAGCACAGTTTTTCGCACATTAGTTAGCTGTTGGACATTTTAATTAGCGCGCAAGGTCGAACGCTCACGTGAGTGCAGCGCTTATTCGTACGAGTATCATAGACAGATAGCATGCGATAGCCAGACGTACCTCATCATACAAAGGATGAAAGTTTGTCAGTTCCATCTAAGTTTTATGCGCCTAGCATAAGAAAGAACGTTAGCCAATTATGGAGTTTAGACCGTGGTAGCTTAGGAAGGAACGGTTCAAGGGTCCAGATCCTGAATTGACCGAGTAAAAAGTAAATTTTTTGATATTTTCTACGAGATACCTTGAGTTGTCGTCAGTTACCAGACCCTTAGCTTTGTGGTAATCTCCGCCACGAAGCTTCCACCTTCACACAGGAAGTAAAACTAAGTATAAGAAATTGTAATGATGTATTGTAAAATATAAAACTGTATGATTTTTTAAAAGAGCAACTGTTGAGTTTCTTGCCGGCTCTTCTCAGCAGAAGCTGCCTTCCAAATCGGTGGTAGAGTCTTTGCAAATAGTCAACTGATGTTTCAAAAGTGCTTGAATATTAGATGTTTTTCAAAGGGTTGTGACTGGGGACATGATTTGTCAAATTATGCCGAAGAAAATATTGGAAATATACGCTAAATGCTTGGGCGGTTGAGTGGGTCCGAAACCTGGAACCTTCACAAAGTCACTTCAGTCCCAGCTCCATAATTGGTTAACTTACCCGTGGTGGAAGTATGAACTGATAAACTTTCAGTTTTTATAAAAAGAAGCAAGTCTGGCAAAGTAGGCTCTTATTCAATCACAAAAATAGCTTCCACACGTTGGTTCCTTGTTTTTGTTTTGACAGCGCTTATTGCTTGTTCCTTTCACTGCCTCACACTCGTCTCTGAATACATTATCGAAATTGACAAGTGCATGTGTATAATTACCATGTACAAGTGTGTTTTTGGTTGGTACTTGTTCAAGATTGGCGGGTATTTTCTTTTGGTACTATTCTTTTATTTGCCTTGAGTTATTTTTGAATTCAAAATTTATATTAAAACAACCCAATTTGTATACGTCTTTGTTAGCTAATACTTTCCAGTAGATTAGGGTCTCCCCTATTTTCCTCTAAAGGATTCAAGCTATAGACCACATAACTAATCTTTCGATAAATAAAACTGTGTCGACCTTTGAACATTATATACTCTCGGCGTGTTAGATATTTGTGACATATAACATCCTTGCATATCGAGTGTCCGAGAACCTATCTTGTTTAGGCTCACTCCGCACTGCATTAAAGCCGACTCCGACTATTCTTAATCAAATTAGGAGCTTTTTATGTTTCCTGGCCGCAAAAGAAAAAATGCGGAACCCTTATAGGGTCACCGTCTTGTCTTTCAGCCTGTCTGTCTGTCAATTACCCTGTACCTCTTTAACGCGTAGACGTATCTAGTTGAAATTAAAACTATATACTCGGTGTACAATCCCTTGAAGCTAAAGTTAAACATTGTCACCGTAAGCTTGCCAACCAAAAATTGGAGTAGCATGGTGGGACAGAGCTTCATATACCATCTTTTATGAAGAAGGCCTGGCTAAATAGGAAAAATAAGAAAGAAGAGAGAAAGAAAATGAATTTATTAAAATATAATAATAATCTGTTAATAATAATTAATAAGCTGGCAACGACGAAAATTGATGAGGATGGAGTGCGAAAAGACCCTTAAAGTGAATGTGAATACAGTCGTGATACGTACGACATTCGACCATATAATCGACTCGGGTCACGATGAACTTCCTCTAGCCCGTATCGTCCCGTAACCGATGATTCTGTAAGCTCCGACGGTAGTTATCATATATTTGGTGAATACTGCTTATCTATTTATTTTACTATTCTTTACACATGTTAACTGTCGGTGATACAGTATCAATGAATTATAGTCTGTTTTGTTATGTTTTTGTAGTACCAAAAATCACATTTGTATTGATTATTTTTTTGTTTATCAATTTTGACTCAAAACCACTACCTAGCATCACCTTGTCACCTTTTCATAGATTTAGGTACTCTTTACTTTAACTGAATCTGATTTAGTTATATCTGCAGATGCGGTTTAAACTTTAAACCTCTCATTTTTTAGGTTAAACTTCTCTTGTGTGCAACAAAACACTCTTGCGTAAAACACTCTAATCACTTTTTAGCGGCCCGCGATATACATTCATTATTATTTTTTTTTATAAAATAATAATGTAATAAACATATTATGTGATTGTACGATAATTATACTAACTTAACATAACAATATTAAAAGATCTGCTCCTCCGGATATGTGACTTTTAAGTGCTTAAATATAACCGACGGTCAAGAGTGACCTGAACCTTCTCCTATATATGAAACAGCCTATAGGTTGTATTTCAGTCAAGTGATTGTATCAATTTATCGATCACAAACCCTACAGCTTTTGATCCTTCGAGCCGTTCTCTTCGTATTCAATTTTTCAGTGTCTTAATTGCCTCAAACCAGTCCGTATCGTTGATCGTTGTAATGCAAACTAATTGGTGTAGTTTCGCTATTTGATCTCGAACGATAAAGTCGACAAGTAACACAGTCGCTCCATCACCCGGGCCAAATACCAGCTGGTTCTCAAAACAGATAGGTATCTGTAGCTCTGCGGTCGGAATGTTGCAGCAGTATTAACGGCATTAAGGGATAGTGTTCCAAACCGCAACCTATCGATTGCGCAATCGAATACGAATCTATGCGCTATTGTTACACGGAATTGAGGAAACGCTTGCGTCCGTCTATTTATTTTGATGGTACCTAATGGTTGTAGGTATTAGGATCGAAAACTTTTCTTTGTTCGCTGATTTCTTCATAAATGTGTGATTCATTTACTCGGACTCAAATTACATTATATTAAATTATTTTATAGGTACGTTTTATTATGCTGCATATATACACTAATTCATCATTTCCAATGTTTTGCATAGTAATAAATAATAATAATAAAATCCTTAATTCAGACGAAAAAAAGAGAAATTTAAATCTACAAGCTTACAAACTAATAAAAAAGGATTAAAATTACTTAACGATGTACAATCATAAGTTAGTCTATTAATACTTAATTAATATTAAACATTCAGCTGAATGGGGGCCCTGCCTCAGCATAAGACTAAATTTCTCACGTCCCTCACTCCTTTCATCTCATTTCACCTTCTTATTGCTTTTTAGGCGGTTTGAATGGTCTGTGTAAAACAATATATTTTATTCTTAGTGCTGCTATTCAAGTTCTTCTTCTTCTTCCTAAAAGGTTGTTACCGCACTTAGTCATGTTATTCAAGTAGTAAATGTGTAATTAATTACATTTAAATGTCGTTAGGCAGCGACGTGCTCAAGTTTGTTTCCTAGGGTGTGGTATAGGGTAGGATTTAGGGTACAGTGCATTTTTTCATATATGAAGTGCACCTAATCCTTGTTAGGATTATGATCTTGGGACAATCAAATGGATGTTAACGAACTAGATATGATCGAGATAGATATGATCGAGTGCCAATGGATATGCGATCAGTGTGATAAAGCGTTCTACACAGCTAATTATAGCCACAAATAGCACCTATTAACGGATACTGCTATTTAACGGCGAAGCAAAGGTTGCACGTGCGTAGGTATATCGTGTATACGGCCGTCGCGGGTTTATTAACACCGCGCAATTATAAGAATCGACGTCGCGTAAAATTACGTTCCTTGTTACGTAAATGCGGCAATAAATAAATGACGGACGATCGTTTGTTTCTTAAACTGTTACAATAGATCGAGAGGCATGATTTACAGCGGAAAATTGGTTAAATATTTTAGGTTTAGTTATTGGATTACCGAAATTTTAACAGTTTTAAGATCTCTAAATCATGTAGTTAGTATATGAGACGCTTTGGGTGGACGGGTTTAATTGATAACATATATTTTCATTCTAAACGCAGAATGAAGTAAGTATTACGATTATTTACTTGTTATATTTTCGAACTTCGATTTATTTCAAAAAATTACCATAACATAGTTTTTATCCATTATTACTATACGAATGATTATTTATTCATTCGCATTTATTATATAGACTAGACTAGACTACACTAATATTATAAAAAATAAAGCTATGAATTCTTAGGAGTTAATCGTCTGAAACGATTTTAAAATTCTTTTACCAATAGAAAGCTACATTATTTGTGATTGGCTGTAGTTAGTATTCCCGTATTCCCACGGGAACGAAAACGAACGAAACTGCGGCACGTCTGCTAGAATAATATATTTCTATTTGCGTTGATTTCTAATAAATAGCCGTAGATATCAGAGTACGGGCTTTAAACTCTTTATTGGCTCGCAGAGAGGACTGAACTGTTGGTATCTACATTAGCATTATTAGATAACGTAGAAAGCTTTCTTTTCTATCGCGGAATTCCGTTAATATAAGCACTAATGATTTGACGAACACGTAATGTACTTTCGTCGTAGTTATTCTCATTAACAGCTGCTTTTTTCTGAATATACTAATCTTATCCCACTTCTGATAACATCTTATAAGTGCTTGTTTGAGTTTTGAGAGACTTGAGATATTGTTAATCAGATAAAAGTATACAACCTTTTTGGTCTAGTAGTTGATTATTCGGGTCACGGGATGACCATTCGAGCATTCGAATCCCGGGCGAACTATCTTTGTTCCAAAAAATTCTCAGTTTACCGGAGGAAGTTAATGGTTCTATCCCGCTTAACTCCACATTGGAGTAGGGTGTTGGGTTTAAGCTCCATGTCTCCTCTTCTATAAGGAAGGCCTGCCCTCCTTTAGTGGGTATTTTATATATGCAGATGATAATGAAAATTGTACTACTATAAAATTAAGACAATGCTATTATAATTTCATTATATAAGCACGTTTAGGATACATACCATAAAGAGTTTTTTTTTTGTTTATAAATGTGGTTTTTAATTTTTATGATATGAGTGTACATAAAGACTATTCCATAATGGGTATGTGTCAATTAACTTTTATTTACTTTATTGCCTATTTCAATTTTAAATGGCCCATTATTCAGTATATTTTACGGGCGTGAAGAATGAACAATTCAGTTCTCATAATAAATTGCAAGGCGCATCGAACTTTAATTAGAGGTTTTACGTCATTACCTAATGCAATTAAATTCCACCACGTAATATGTCGTACAGATATGTTAATTTGTTGACGACACTGTCATATCTTTGGCGTGGATCTTTGCATAGTATCCGTTTGACCTACTGTAGACTGTACTGGGGTTGTACGATAATTATACTAACTCAAGATAACAATATTATCGGGCTATACTTACCTATTGGGGACTTTTCGTATTATCATGTCTCAATTTAGCCACAAGCCAAGGTGTCCTCGGTTTTGTCCGCGTAGATCCGAACAGTAGCCAAAGTAATTGCTTGTAACATCTGCTATCTACTAGTGAGACCTCTAAAATCGGTCAAGCCGTTTCAGAGATTAGCCGAAACAAACAAACCAATAGGCAAAAATACTCGCCATACATACATCAGCCTTTAATATGTTAGTAAAAAGTAATGTTACTTTTAAATTTCAAACAGACACTTCCTTTTTATTTATTTCTACCGTAATAGTATTATTTGACGATACAATAAAATCATTTTGTTATTTGCTTTATGATTATGCATTATAAATTAAATATTAAGACTTTACCTGTACTATATACAAGTAAATAGTATGCAAACCATTGTATCTTGCTAATATCTGGCTGGATAAAGTGGTGAAAGAAGCATAATATATTTCTCAGTAGCATCTTTGTTGTTGCATAAAGACCATGTTTATATGACGTGTATTTGACAGTCATCTATTTATTCGCGCAACTACTGAATACTTGAAGTTGTAATAAAGTGACGAAGATCGACGTAATTATCTCTCGCTAACGCGGACCGATTGTATACTGTTAATATTATTAAAATAACAGATAGAATAAGGCACGTGTGGTCGTTCAACTTTACTTATTTATATGCTGCCTTTATTACTCAACTCAGGAACATAATGTGATATAAATGCAGCGCCTTGGAAACTATCAGTTTTTTTTGGCAAATCAAACGTGTTTGTCAAATACTTTGATGAAAAGTCAAGTCTGACAAGCAAGTTTGTTATACATGTTTAGTTTGTTTCCAAATTCCAATTCCCTTTTAGAAAAATAATATATTGTGCTTACAGTGAACAATACTTCAAACACTTTTTACTTTCAAACTATAACTTTTGATAAAAGCAAAGATCATACACCCTACAGTTTTTATAACATACTCGTAAATGTGTTCCCAAGACTTCCCACCAACGCGATCGACGGATAAATAACTTTGCCAACTTTAAAGTGCTTTGTAGATACTTTGTTGAACTTAGCGAAGAAAAAGTTTCATAAAGTTGTGTGTGCATTACATTCGCGCGTGCCAGTGTATATATAAAGACGCATGCGTATTAACAAGCAAGTGGTGTATAACATAAAGGTGTGCGCACATGAAGCGTAACAAAGCGTCATAAAGGTGCGTGCACAGTGCGCGTGGTGCGCGCGGCGCGGGGCGCGGGTGTCGTGTGTCGTGATAGGTGCGCAGCGTCGCCAATGCGGCGGCGGCGCGGGCGCGATGTCGCCGCCGCGGGCGCTGCTGGCGGCGCTGCTGCTCTGTCAACTGCTGTCGTACGGTGGCCACCAAGGACTCACCAAGATATTCTACACGTAAGCCACTCATTAACATATCACACATCAACAATATATAATGCGTTAGACTATTTCTGACGTACAACAATTTATAAAGACACGAGTAATACTTCACTCCATACAGATATACAGGCTGTTTATTTATATTGCTTCTGTACCGTTAATAGAATATATCTTCAGTACAGTCTATACTTTTTATGAAATGTATTTTTTTTTATAATTTTTGACTCCAAGAATAACAAAATAATGAACACATTAGTTTCAAACGCCACCACTGTAGCTACAGATGATAGGGTGGCCCTAAAATCAGTTATAAAGTAAACATCGTCCGTAAACGATAACTTTGGTATTTATTAGCTAATGAAAAAAAGAAAAAAATAAATGTCTATTAAATTTCATTTATGTACAAAATGTAAAAAATTGCACACTCCAAAAAACTTCTTTTCTAGCTTCTTTTTTACTGAGTAACTTGCGAGTTATGTTTGGAGTATCTCTGCGTGATCGAATCAGAAATGAGGAGATCCGCAGAAAAACCAAAGCCACCGACATAGCTCAACGAATTTCGGAGTTGTAGTGACTATAAGCGGGGCTCATAGTACCTACGAAGAGACATTGGGACCCCAGCGTCCATCGATTTTCATGTGCCCCGCTTTGCGAAGATTAACTAACTAAAACTAACTTTGCAAAGAAATTTTAAATCTTCATAACAGAAAATAAAGTGAAATTGCCAACAACAACTTGGGGATTCCCCGAGTCTCGTGCATGATATCACTTTTTTTTTATAAAAAATAAAGATACATTTGCACATTGCCTATTGTTCACATGCATTTTGCATTCCAAGAATTTCCTTAATTACTTATTGTAGAAGTCAATAATAATCATTATCGTTATAGTTTATCGCAGAAAGAACAACAATTGCCTGCGTTTTCATGTAGTAGGCAATAACTGACGTTGTTACGGTCTATTAAACGAGCGTGCGAAGTGTCTGCGTGATAAACGTATCGATGTCTTGTTTATTTGTTAAAATTCTTTAAATTCCTTGAAAAAGAACTTTAATCGCTCGTCAAATCAAATACCTGTGTAAACGCAACTTTATGTGAATCGGTTTTTCGCCTGCTTTTTTATTCTGCGTTGCTATATCATTTGTTTAAAGCCGAAGCATTTTACGTCTTCGTTTCTCTTTCATAAAATGAATTGAAAACGTGAACTTTAAACGTCCTTGAAATGATTTTACTCTCCATTTTTTTATCAAGAATATTACTTAGCCATATAAAATTAATATCTGGGCGACCGAGGTGAGGTGATACTTTCGACTTCAAGTAAGCGTAAAGCTTGCTTTAGAAATGGGTACGTCAATCAACGGGCGGGAATTGCATCCCAGACCTTTCAGATTTAACTCCTATTACGATGATGGTGGGGCTTTTCATCTATATATAATCGAACTTAAAAGAAGTAGAGTTCCACTTCGCGAAAAATAAATATTCGAGATTAAAGTACCTATGTGCTAAAAGTAACTAACTTAACTAAAGCATCAGCTATTATTTTTGGTCTCTATCAATAAATACAATACGCAAGGCATTCCCACATACTCGTAAGTCCGATGTTCTCAATTGATACAGTAATTGTCTCAATTGCCCACGTCCATTACAAATATGAATAGGGCCTCGTATTTTATTTAGACTGGTACCTACAGGACTCTAACTTATCACATCTTTATATCACTTTCACGGCTTGGTCGTGTCAGTATATGACAGAATTCATTTAAATCATCTCATTACTCGTAATTTCACAGTAAAGGTCCCGAACTCACATTTTAGAATTAGGATTCGATCCCTGCCCTACTATTGTCGTTTTATCTTACAAAACTAAAGTTCCTTTGAAAATGAACCATCCTGAAATGAAATGTAACGGTCAAAAAGGCTTCTTTATCTTTTTCTGTGATGTACTATCCAGTCGTCCAAAAGAGTGGGTCTAACATCATCGAACATTATTGGCATTTTTCGGGTCCTCTTTTTCCCAATATCTTTTTTTCTAAGGCTTAATCTTGTAAGCGAATTTGGATACTAGCTGCAAATATCCAAAGAAGACAAGTTTTCTACGCAAAATAACTGTCTTGTCCTATCAAAACACCATGAGCCGTGTATATTCATCATCAGCTTATTTTTAATAGTCCACCAGCGCCAGACCTTTCTCCTTTAGACCAGATTGGACCCACCACGCTGCTTCAATAGGAATTATCGAGCCAAACCATGTATAACCGAAGTCAAATTAACTGTTACAAGTTAAACCGCAAGTCTTGCATTCCCTCGAAATATACAATCTGTGTACGCACCTAGTAACTGCCCACGTCGCCGCGGCAAAGACGAGAAGTAAACCGGCTTACTTGCATTCCAGCATAGTTTAATCGAAATATACGATTATTGCGACTCTAAATTGTAGTGAAATAGTATTCGCAACGAACGGCGGAGGAAATACGCACTAAATCAGAAACATGTCGTCATAATCGAAAATTTATTGTGAATATTTCCCTATTCGCGAAATGGATTGTTTATTGAAGTCATGAGATTCATAAAAGTCCTAATGTTTTGGAAGTAATCTATTTAACCAGAACGTTATATATTATGTATGTATTGTGTACTCGACAACTAGTAAAACTTTTGGAAAGTTTAGGTTATTTTACCCGCAGCGTAGGTAATCATTGTAATCCACGACATAGGTAACTTTGTCGTCTTTGACTTTGTTAGTCTATGCTCCTACCACAGTAAGTACGGTAGCCAATTATGGAGTTTAGACTTTAGTCGCTTTTGATATTTTCCTCAGCATAATATGAGAAATCATGTCTCCAGCCGACAGTCACTTAGAACTTTCAAAGATTTTTTAACATAATTTTAAAGGTCCCTTTTAAAGGACTGTAGACATGATTCCTCATGATATGCTGTAGAAAATTTTAAAAATGTACGTTTCAATCGTAGATCTGGAGCCTTGAAACTGGCTACCTTCCAAAGTCACCATGTCCAAACTCCATGTACTTATAGTAGGAGCATGGGCTAAACTGGCAGCCTTCCTAAAATGAGGTCTAAAGCTACTATCGTAGACTCAGTCAGTACTGCGTTAGAGCGCGATTGCTTTATTTTGAAGGTGATCATTGACTGTAGAATTCAATATACCAATATTGTACGGAAAATGAAAGCTGGTAAGGGCAATATAAATCAGAAAACTTAATGAAGTCGCAAGCCTAGGTTACTCAATCATATTGCGCATTTAAGTTTTACCGTGTCAATTTCCCTCGATTTTTCAATTTTCGCATAATTTGTAATGGTTTGTTTCCGTTCAAGCGATTTATTGCCTTGTAATTTGATTTTAATCAACATCAACCTATAACTAATCGGCGCATTCAATATGCCGGCTAATAATAATGAAATTACGAATTTCCCCGTCAGATTGATTCTATCAGAGGTTTTGATAGCTACCACGAGATTTGAAGATATTTGCACTTTCTCTTTATACCTTTGTAAGAAAATATTTAAGCATTCAGATGTTTCTTTATTTTTAATTTTTTGTCCGCAATAGCAACTTTGTTATTTTATCTAACGTTGGACGGTCTTGTTGACTTAAAACTACCTAGGTATATCATAACTTTATAATGGTAATGATATAATATTAAAGATTAGTAATAATGACATGACATTATGTAAGAGTTTAAAAAATCCGATTTACACTTTAAACAATAAGGCCTTCATTTTGACTTGTAAGGAGTACACTCAGTTAACTAGTACTTAAGTAATTAGACTATACTTATCTGTGTGAAGAAGAAATCAGTTTCCGACGAATATTCACATTGTTCTCTTTGATTCCAGGTTACCTGACACGGGGCAGCCTCCGATACTCATCTCGCTGGCAGAAAATGCTAAACTAGACCTCAGAACACCAGAAGAGTTACTGTTCGCGAACGAATCTGAACAGCACAATGAAACAACTAGTTTTGCCATCGCCGACAGTGCGGGCGACGACGATGAGGAAAAAGAAGTTACCGAAAAAGCGAGCACGGAACCTCGGCTTGTAGTCAAAGCGAAGCCTATCCAAGATAGACAGCCTGAAGAAGCACCACAGAGCATCCCGGCTCCGCCAGACGCGGAACTCGTAGACGAATCTCAACCGGTAGAAACACTCGAAGAAAACATTCCAATAAAACCAGAAACACCACAAGAAGATATACCCTCCTTCTCGGAGTGGGCGCAGAAACAGTTAGCCGAGGCCGAAAAGAAAGACACCGTGCTGAACCATTCGAGTCAACCTAGTCATAGTAATACAAACTTCAGCAGCAAAAACACTAAATTAAGGTCCAAAAATTACGCGTCGCCCGCGTGCGGTGCCAAAGTTGTCGCAGTGAACCCAGAGGCTGGTTCGGCCAGCTCTATCTTGTCACCGAACAGAGATGAGTACATGCTCAACACTTGCAACAGTCGCATTTGGTTCGTGGTGGAGCTTTGCGAAGCTGTGCAAGCTCAGAAGATTGAAATAGCAAACTTCGAGCTGTTTTCGTCAACGCCCAAAGACATCGCTGTGGGATTCAGCGATCGATTTCCTGTTCGGGAATGGGCGAGCGTCGGGCAATTCACAGCTCAAGACATGAGAGACGTACAAAGTTTCGATTTGTACCCGCAAATATTTGGAAAATTTATCAGGGTAGAATTGCTCTCGCATCACGGTTCAGAACACTATTGCCCTATTTCTTTATTCAAAGTTTATGGTACTTCGGAATTCGAAGTGTTGGAGAAAGAAAGTTCACAACACTCCGCTCATATAGATGAAGACGAAGAGGATGAAATAATAGATGTTCCCGATGTACCCGCCGCCGAAGCGGAGCCTTCAAAGAATTTGTTTGGTTCCGCACGAGACGCCGTGATGTCTATTATGAAGAAAGCTGCTCAAGCGCTAGTTAAGTCAGAAGTTCCTAATAACGTTTCTAGTGAACACAACGATACATCAACAGACAATATGTACAAGAAGTGTTGCTCACCAAGCCATATAATAGTGTGTGATAATTGTAGTGAAACGCTTTACAATGATGTATATGAACTGCTCAGTTGCAGCTCGGACAGGTTATCTAGTTTAGTGCGTCAAGTTTTTCTTAGAGACACTTTAAAGTGCACAAGTGTATGTCAGAATTATGGTTTAGATTTTAAAAGTACAAAGACTATAGAGTTCGGTGACGAACGCGCGGCTTATGTAAACTCTTTCTTCCCGCCTAAATATATTGCAGCATTGTGTAACATTCTCGCGATCAAAGAAAAAAAAGTAGTGTTAAACACTAGCTTTGAGACAGAAATGAACGTTACCTCTAATGTAACTGTAGACGAGTCTCCGCAGAAACTCAATAGTGAAACGAATTCCGAACAAGAACTTAAATTAGTTCCGATTAAAGATAATGATACAGATGATAAAATAAATGAAACGGCTCAATCTGATGATAAAACAGTACCTGAACAAAAACTTGAACATGCTCCTATAGAGTTACCCAAAGATGACAAAGATAATAAGGATTCTAAAGAAGATTCACAAACAATCATTGAAGAACAGCAGCCTTTGCCAGAGCCGCAAGTAGATTCTGGCCCTCAGGAAAAGCAAATAGAAGAAAAAAGTGAAATTGAAAACCAAGATAGTCCCAAAGTTGAAATCAAAAATGGAAAAGATGTAAACATGGATAAACCAAAAGATAATCTTAATATAGGGGACGAAATTAGCGATCAAGTGATGATCGAATCTGATGGTTTTATCTCTGAATTGGATCAAATGGCGGTTGATCCAACTCCTGCCGGCGCTCAAGCTGCTTTGAATCAAAACCAGGCACAGGCGACTCTACAGAAAGAGTCTGTATTTTTGAGACTGTCAAATAGAGTAAAGGTGAGTTAAAAAATGTTTACTAACCATTTTGTTTTAAAACAACTTTCTTGAATGTTCCAAAATATGTGTCAAATATCACTACTAATTTCATATCTTAAAAATAAGTATACAATGCTCAAGTTAATTTCGTTTTTAAAATTCATAAACATAATTGTTAATCGTGTTATCCACGGCAAGAAAAATACAACAAACTTCTACCTACAGACTTTTTAATTATGCACATAACATGCATTCTTAGATCTTTTTAAATTCTAAATACTTCAGTCTCTCGTAATGCAGTAAATTAGTTAGTTTTCATCATAAGATTAGTTATCAAGACTGCAATAATGTTTAACGTTTTTGTTTCTCTATTCCAGACCTTAGAAAGAAACATGTCGCTGTCAGGACAATACCTTGAAGAGTTGAGCAGAAGATACAAGAAACAAGTGGAAGAAATGCAAAAGTCGTTTGAAAAGACCATACTTCAAATGTCAGAGGAAAGAAAAAAGAGCAACGAACGTGAACAGAAATACTTAGACCAGATGAACCTGCTACAAGATAAACTTGCACAAATGACTCTTACACTAGAAATGTTAATGGAAGAAAGCGATAGTTGGTTCGGGAACCTTACATTCTTTAAATTCTTCATTTATCAATCTATAATTTTAGTGATAGCTTTTTATTATATATCGAAGAAAAAAAAACCTGAATCTATTCTAGTTCCAATTCCAAAGAAGACGAAAAAGAAACCGGATAAATTTAGAAGGAAATCCGTTGAAGGAGTCAGCGGGCACGCCACTCCGTCTGCCAAGAAGAGACGACCCAGCGAAGAAGCATTCCAAATTGTGAGGCATTCAGACGAAATAGAACCTGATGCAGGGGAATGGCAAGTCGCTAGAAAGAATAGAAGGCGGAAACCATCCATGATAGTTCACAGAGACGCAGGTTCAGAGGTCAAAGATACGTCTAACGAATGCGTCCGAGAGTTGCAAGAAAACCCAATACCTTTAGATGAGGCAGAATTCTTTGCCCCCGTTTCGGAGCCGAAAGAATTTACCGACAACAAAGTGAAAGAGTTACCAAAAACCAACGGATCGTTCTTTAATAATTTGAAAACGAAAACCATGAAGACGCGGCGGTTGTCGTCGCCAGCATTTTTGAGAACGTTCAACCGCCAAAGCAGTAGAAGCACGCCGAGTCCAGTAGTCAGGACTTTGGAGCCAATTTTTAACGGGAAGCTGAGTAAAAAAGCAGCCTCAGAATCGCCTACTGGGAGCCTCTGGTCAGAATCAACGGACATCTCGCAAAATGGGCATCCAGACAGCGAGAGCGGAGGCAAAAAGAAGAAGAGTTTTAAGAATATACTAAAAAAAGTATTTTAAAACTCATGCGTTACGATTCGAATCTTACAGTAAACGAATGTGGCATTCGAATCGTAAAACGCATGTCGACTCAAACTAGAACTGTGAAGGCAGATTTCACGATTCAAATGTCAGTGTATGAAGATGAATTAACATTTTCAATATATTCAGTTTCAAATCGTAATACCATTTGTAAAGCCTATAATTTTGAGTCAGGTGTTTGGTACTTCGGTTCGCTTCGTGTTGTAAGTGTGGATCTGTCATTATGGCCCTTGACTGTTTGTGTTTTATGTGAATGTCAATGTGCTTAATTAATTAATTAATTAAATCATGTAACTGTAATGTTTAACGAAATTGTATTTGTTATAATATTTAAATTATTGTATAAAGTATTTTGTGTCGATGTTAGTATGTGGTCTAGTGTTGTATAAATATATACAAATTGTGATAAATTAGGATGCCTAATGCTATTTCGTTTTTTTTATGGGGTTACGTAGCCAAATCAATCCATGGATTCAAATAGTATGATTGATATCTGAGACTGATTTAATCTGGGATTGTGGATAATTATTTGCTCCATAATAATTATTATATAAGTTATTGAAGTTAAATGCATTTTGTGACATCAGATTCCTGTAGAAATTACTCTTTTAAGATTTTACCTGATATCTATTAGTTTCATATATTTTATATGTACATATAGCATAGGATAATGTTCCTAGTACTTACTTTAGGGTTCGACTGTAAATTACTTTAAAAATTCATCAATCATGCTGAACAAGACGAAAAAAAATTATTAAAACCAACGCTAATGTCCTAGTATTTATTTATATTACTTACTATTTTATAGAAATATTTTAAGTTTAAATGGTCAATAGATATTGCGATATTTTCAATATAATGCGTATAAGATTTTTATAATATTTATAAGATTTTATCCTGTTGACAAATTAGTTTGTTTTCGTAATTCAAAGTGCGGCCGCTCAGAGATTGCATTTCTGACAGCTGTCAATGTCACCTTTTTATATTTGTTAATTAATTGTTGATAATTTTATTCCAAAAATAAAACGTATACTTATTGTAAGGTGGCATAATACGTTTTTTATGTTATTACTCGTTATTAAGGTTAATAAAAGATATTTAAATATCTCACTGACATTGACATTCGACAGGTGTCAGAAACGCAATCACTGAGCGTCCTATAGTGTTGTTGTTTTTTTGAAAATTCAGCGGTTGACTGTGACCTTACCTAGTGCAGTATTAAATAGAATGTCCTTGTACTTCAAGCCTATGCTCCTGGCATGTTGATCATAATGTAATTTTACTATAGGTGTTTTCAAGAAAAATCATAATGTACCTAGTCGGACCGCCATCAAATTCTCAAATTCATTAAACTCTAACTGGGCATGAAATTTAGCTTTTCATTGGTGAAAGAATTTTTAAAATCGGTCTAGTAATTTCTGAGCCTATTCGTAACAAATACCACTGCCAAAGCTTTACTAATGAGTAATGGCTGAATTTGTTTTGATATGAATGCCTCCAATAGTTTCACGGTTGGAGGCACGCACTTAAATCCAACGTTCGATTCCCATTCCGTTAAACTAGAATTGAGAATATGGTTCATAAAAAAGACGAGAAAAATAATGATAATCCCAACAGTTATAAGGTCACACGCACACCGCTGTCTGGTATCGTAATATTTATTGACCGTTATGACCCTCATACAAATTGTATGCACAACGGTAACTTTAGGAGATACTATGAATGTATGTATGAATGTTTTCTGCATGATCGTGGCTACGGAACCCATCAAGTGGGGCCGCGTCTCCCGCTCGACAGTTCTTTTTTATTTTGCTACAATGCCAGTACGTACATAGGGACAGTGGGCGCTAGTCCGGGGAAACAAAGAAATGGCATTAAATGCATAACTTTATTTCTGGTGTTGTTTTATTTTAATAATCCTATTACAATACTTAATTTCCATCGCAAATTACATTTATTCACTAGCGGGCCGGCCGGTTGGTTGATATAAAATTGAATAAATAAGAAAAATGAACCTTGAAAGTAGAGATTACGAAAACCAATAGAAAATCTTCCAACTATCTATAATATAACAATTAACAATGAATTCCATTCATTTTACAATAAATTTTGCACACACGAATAACAACTAAATTTTTTCTTTCTTTATTATTTTTTATATATGTACTTTTTTTTTTAAAGATTAACTGATATATGTACTCCAAGTTCTTTTACTAAAATTAAAACTGCTATAGGTTATAAATGTTTGTATTGGCCGAATTGCCATACAAACAGCCAGTCAGTCAATCAAGTATGTAATTTGCGGTGGCCCTTACATCTCTTTTCTAATAAATTATACAATATTTATACACTTTTATATATTTCTTACACGTAACAATCATTAAAGTATCGGGTAAGTAACAATGTTTATAAAACATTTTATTAAACCAACCATACAAGTTTTACGAGTAGTCTCTTCATAAAAGAGCTCATCTAAATCTAAAGAAGTACCTTAGCTTTCACATTTCTGCCTTAAAAACATCACAAGCAGTAAAGCTATAAACTGTAGCAAATATTATATAGTACAATAAGCGAAATCTGTTACAAGAGCTATCTCATATACCCTATGTAATCCTTGGCATTAACTTGTAAAAGAACTCTGTGAAAGTATGTTTTTTGAAGTCAGATTCAATGGGAAAACTATTGATGAATCGACGGCTCAGTTGATGATTGGCGAATGATTACGGCCAATACCTATGGCTATCACGTAAAGCGCGCTCTTCGCTTTGGCAAATAGTGTGACGAATATTTTTGTTGCTAACACCCGCACCACATATAAATCAAATCAAATCGTACGGGTCAAAGTGTTGTAAAGACAGACTGCCACTGGGCAGTCTGTCTTCGGTTTGGAGGATGCAGATTTGGTCCTGGGCACCTCCAATTTTTCTGTTATAAGCATTTTAAGAAATTAAAAATCATTTGTTTCAAACGGTGAAGGAAAAACATCATCATCTGCATACCTGAGAATTTTCTTAATTCTCTATGTGTGCAGTCTGCTTTAGGCAAGCGTGGTGGACTAAGGCCTAATCCTTCTCATTCTGAGAGGAAACTCGTGCTCAGCAGTGAGCCGAATACGAGTTATTAATGATGATGAAAATAAATCTAATTTGAATTTCAATCATTTTTAAATTAACATTACCGTTGTCTCGTCTTGGAGGGGCACTGCTGTGCAACCAAATAATTCCCCCTTTCACGTTGGTACATACATTGGCCAATATGTTGGCCATTACCCGCTGTTTAGGTTGACCAAAATTGAGGCGAATGGTTATGGCCAATATCTATGGCAAATATCTGCACTACATATTATGAAACATTGTTTCAACGGGCATATTGTAGACTTAAAATAAATCCAACTTGAATTTCATTCATTTTCAATTAACTTACATAATAAAAATATTATCACAAGGCAAAGTCTATACTATGAAATATTAGTAACAGATTGCATAAAGTCTTTCAAGTCTACACACTTTATCTTCACTAAGTGAGTCTCTCTCGCCGTGTTGTTGAGGTCTCTCGCGGCCTGCGCCAGTGTCCGTGGAGCAGTGTCGCGTGTCAATTGATAGATACGAAAATTATTAATGGACTGACGACTCACATGATAACGCGCTTAATATAGTGGGAGATTAAATTGTTCACGCTTCAGGAAAAAGTACTAGTAGTGTTTTGCAATACCGTTGTCTTGTCTTGGAGGGGCACTACTGTGCAACCAGATAATTCCATTCTTCACATTGGTCAACATATTGGCCATTGTTCAGGTTAACCAAAATTGAGGCGAATTGTTATGGCCAACATTGTGACGAATATCATTGTTGTGTCCAAACATCCTCACTACATATTAGGAAACATTGACCAACTTGTAAAAAACTTGTAAAGCGGGTAAAATGTAAACATAAAATAATTCCAATTTGAATTTCATTATTTTTTCAATTAACCAACATAATAAAAATAGTATCACCGCTATGAAATAAAACAAACAAATCTACACACTTTATCTTCTCTAAGTGAGTCTCTCTCGCCGTGTTGTTCAGAGCTCTAGCGGCCTGCTCCAGGGTGTCCGTAGAGTAGCGTCACGCCTCAATATATAGATAGTGAATTTAATAATAATGTATTGACGACTCAGGTGATAACGCGCTTACTATAGTTATAGTGGGATATAAAATTGATCGCGCTTCAGGAAAATGTTTTTTGAACTACCGTTGTCTTGTCTTGAAGGAGGTACTACGTACCTTGGCCAATATGTTGGCCATTGCTTACTCCATACCCTTAACCAAGTTAAGGCGAATGGTTAAGGCTCAGACCAATTATTGTATAGGACCTGCCTCGCAATACGTTACTTTTCTGTCAAAGTATATGATCAACGATCTAATGCGATTATAAAAACTGTCTCTATAGTATCGATGTTAAATAGTTGTAATCGTGTTCATCGGTTAAAGAGCTCCGTAAAAATACCTTTTTGTGTAATTAAAGTGTGTAAAAAACGGGCAAAAACTTCTAGTTTAGTAAAAGATATATACCAAATCTAATCTCGTTTTCTTCAGAAAATGACAGACAATTTTGTTCGTGACTATGAGTGCGATACAGGTCCTTCTATAATTGGTCTGAGGGTTAAGGTCATTGGCTGTGGCCGCTCTTGCTCTTGCTTTGGCCAACATTGTGACGAATATCATTGTTGTTTCTAAACACTACATATTAGGAAACGTTGACCAATTTGTAAAGTGGGTGTAATGTAAACTTAAAATAAATCCAATTTGAATTTCATTCATTTTTCAATTAACCAACATAATAAAAAAAAGTATTACCGCTATGAAATAATAGTAACAGATTGCATAAAGTCTTTCAAATCTACACACTTTATCTTCACTAAGTGAGTCTCTCTAGCCGTGTTGTTGAGGTCTCTCGCGGCCTGCTCCAGGGTGTCTGTAGAGTAGGGCCGCGTGTTGGTCGCGAACACTATCTCGTTGACCTCCTCGTACAGTTTGACGACGAGCAGGTGTCGGAAGTGTTGCTTCAGTGTCGACAGTATGGTGTCGTAGAGCGACGTGTCTCGACAGACCAGGTTGAGGATGAAGTGGCCTGAAAAGTATACGAATGGTAAGTTTGATTTTCCTAAAACACCCTAAATAATCCTGGAAACAATGTAACATATTTGACCGGCTTTTTGATTAAACAATGTTTGACAAACTTTTTTTTTTTTCAACCCTTGACTACAATCTCACCTGATGGTAAGTGACGATGCAATCCAAGTTGGACGCGGGCTAACTTGTTAGGAGGATGAAAATCCACTCCTTTCGGTTTCTAAACGACATCGTACCGGAACGCCAAATCGCTTGGCGGTACGTCTTTGCCGGTAGGGTAACTAGCCACAGCCGAAGCCTCCCACCAACTAGACCTGGACCAATTAAGAAATTCTCAATCAGCCCAGCCGGGGATCAAACCCAGGACCTCCGTCTTGTAAATCCACAAGCCGTCACTTTTGACAATGCCCTCACAGACAAATGTTCACCATAGGTGAACGTACTTGACTGACATAACCACCTATTACTTGACGTAACCATATATCGAGGTGGTTACTTGACGTAGCCACCTATGGTGAATGTTTGTCTGTAAGGAACTCAAGACTAATTAGATAAAGACCTGCCTCGCAAGACATTATTTTTCTGTCAATGTATATGATCAACGATCTTATGCGATTATAAACACTGTCTCTATAGAATCGATGTTAAAAACCTCCGTAAAATACCTTTTTGTGTAGTTAAATGGTGTAAAAAACGAACAAAAACTGCTAGTTTAGTATAAGATATGTATGAAATCTAAGCTCGTTTTCCTTGGAAAATGGCAGAAAATTTTGTTCGTGAATTTGGGTGCGATACTAGTCCTTATGTATTTAGTCTGAGGTAAGGAAGTATATCTCACCGTCGTCCCCCAGCAGCGCCTGGACCCGCGCCAGCACGTCGTCGCCCAGGAAGTGTCGCGGCGGACACGACAGCCCCAGCGAGCTGTCCTTGCTGTCCATGTCGAACAGCACCGCGCTGTACTCCGCACCTGTGCATGCGCCACGTCTTAAGGTCCGTTTATATCTACAGACACAATGCGTCACCGACACGTAGCGTGGCAGACACCCACAGACACCGTCTATTCACACTGCCGAGCAGGTAGCTATAGACACATTAAGTCCTTTTCAGAAATTGAAGAAGTTCATGTTATATAGGCAAAAAGAGTTAGAAGATTATGCAGTGGAGGCATCAATTATTTAGTGGGAACTTTAGATGCAAATAACATATTTAGGTACAGTCTATTAATTGGTATAAGTATTCATATTTATATTTATATATATTATATGTATATATGTCATATTAATTATTGTATGTTGGCATTTATCTTTATGTTATTATCATTTTATTTATACGCTCTTATCAAGGTTTTTTGTTTTTGGTTTTTTTATTTTTGTGTTGTATTATATGAATTTTTATTTTGAATGTATTTAAAGTATTTTGATTAGATGTTTAGTTTATAATTATAACTGACTGTGACGTCACCCGGGTCTCAGCTGAAAATCAGTGCTGCGCATTGCTTTCCAGCGATGAACGGCTAATGCTGAGCTGTAAACCCTTTCTGTTTGGTGTCACAGATAGTCATGTAATATCTAAGATAGGATGATCACTTTTTAATGTGACTGTTTGTGACATTAAAAAGTGAATAAACTTATTTTCTTTCTTCTTTCTTTCTTTCTAAAGAAGTCCCCCAGAGGCGGCGTTAATGTCTTAATGGCGCTCATTGTCATTTGGTAATTGCAGTCTTATTGTCATTTGTGTAAGGCGCTGTGAATTTTAGTTCAGGTTTCACGAAAAGGTCTCTACAGTCATCTAGGTGGAAAGTTCTCATCAATACAAATTAATCAAGCCCAATCACAAGGTAGCTACTGTAAGCCGTTGAGTCTTTCGTCTCCATGACCAGACCCCTAATGACACTCACAACCCATGTTGATGACAGTTCTCATCAATACAAATTAATCAAGCCCAATCACAAGGTAGCTTCTGTAAGCCGTTGAGGAGTTCCCTTTTGTGTCTTTCGTCTCCATGACCAGACCCCAAATGACACTCACAACCCATGTTGATGACAGTTCTCAACAATACAAATTAATCAAGCCCAATCACAAGGTAGCTACTGTAAGCCGTTGAGTCTTTCGTCTCCATGACCAGACCCCTAATGACACTCACAACCCATGTTGATGACAGTTCTCAACAATACAAATTAATCAAGCCCAATCACAAGGTAGCTACTGTAAGCCGTTGAGTCTTTCGTCTCCATGACCAGACCCCTAATGACACTCACAACCCATGTTGATGACAGTTCTCATCAATACAAATTAATCAAGCCCAATCACAAGGTAGCTTCTGTAAGCCGTTGAGGAGTTCCCTTTTGTGTCTTTCGTCTCCATGACCAGACCCCAAATGACACTCACAACCCATGTTGATGACAGTTCTCAACAATACAAATTAATCAAGCCCAATCACAAGGTAGCTACTGTAAGCCGTTGAGTCTTTCGTCTCCATGACCAGACCCCTAATGACACTCACAACCCATGTTGATGACAGTTCTCATCAATACAAATTAATCAAGCCCAATCACAAGGTAGCTTCTGTAAGCCGTTGAGGAGTTCCCTTTTGTGTCTTTCGTCTCCATGACCAGACCCCAAATGACACTCACAACCCATGTTGATGACAGTTCTCAACAATACAAATTAATCAAGCCCAATCACAAGGTAGCTACTGTAAGCCGTTGAGTCTTTCGTCTCCATGACCAGACCCCTAATGACACTCACAACCCATGTTGATGACAGTTCTCATCAATACAAATTAATCAAGCCCAATCACAAGGTAGCTTCTGTAAGCCGTTGAGGAGTTCCCTTTTGTGTCTTTCGTCTCCATGACCAGACCCCAAATGACACTCACAACCCATGTTGATGACAGTTCTCAACAATACAAATTAATCAAGCCCAATCACAAGGTAGCTACTGTAAGCCGTTGAGTCTTTCGTCTCCATGACCAGACCCCTAATGACACTCACAACCCATGTTGATGACAGTTCTCATCAATACAAATTAATCAAGCCCAATCACAAGGTAGCTTCTGTAAGCCGTTGAGGAGTTCCCTTTTGTGTCTTTCGTCTCCATGACCAGACCCCAAATGACACTCACAACCCATGTTGATGACAGTTCTCAACAATACAAATTAATCAAGCCCAATCACAAGGTAGCTACTGTAAGCCGTTGAGTCTTTCGTCTCCATGACCAGACCCCTAATGACACTCACAACCCATGTTGATGACAGTTCTCATCAATACAAATTAATCAAGCCCAATCACAAGGTAGCTTCTGTAAGCCGTTGAGGAGTTCCCTTTTGTGTCTTTCGTCTCCATGACCAGACCCCAAATGACACTCACAACCCATGTTGATGAAAGTTCTCATCAATACAAATTGATCAAACCCAAACACATGATTTAAGTTTAACCATTATTTTAAGTTTTGATGTACCGATAATACTGCGGTAAAGCATTAACTTCTCGATAATTAAAAAAAAATTAAGTACCCGCATCGGCTTCTTCGTTGAGGAAGTCGAGTCCGTCCTTGATCTGGACCTGCAGACGATCGTCTACCTCGCACTCGAAGTAGTTCCGCGCCACCTCCAGCATCGCGGGGTCCAGCTCTACTGCCGTCACCTGCAATGACAAGTAAAAGCTGAAATTATGATAACTTTTTTTTTACTTCTACACCGTGCCAGTGGTTGCGTCAATAAGCCGCCGCAACATTTACGTGTCCAATACAAGGAACCTTATAGCAATATTAAAAATGCAAATTCACACGCTAGCTAAAGTATGTTTTAAAACAATAAATTTTTTCTAACTTTTCGGTTTAAGACAAAGAAAACTGCACGGTGTATAGTGTGTAGTGTATAGGTGATTTTGTGTTTATAAACATATCACACTTGATGGAAAGCTCAGATGCAATACGTTCCGTTCCCTGACCTTTAGCGCACTGATATAAAAAAAGCTATTCCATATCCTTGTAGTATGAATCAGGAATAAGAAAAGATTTTGTACACTTTCAAGGGATGTCTTATAGTAAAGGCAAAAGAGTACGAGGAAGTAGGTCAGAAACAGAACATTAAAGAGTTGACAAATCATCTTATTTTGTGATTTTGATACTTTTCGATTGTGGTGGTGTTACACCCTCGTGTTCAGAAATTACGTTAAGCAACGGTTATTAAAAAGTTACTTAAGTTTACTTTATGTAGCCATTATTAAAGTCCATTTTCTTATAACACAAAGGCGTAAGCGTCCTTTGCTACGTCTATTGCTATAGCGTTAGCTTTAATTATCATAGATCTGTTGTCAGCACCAACAGACGCTCACCGTGAGCTCAGCGAAGCACCTCTTGAGGAACATGCAGAGGCTGCCGCCGCCCAGCCCCAGCACGGCGACGCGGCGCCGGCGCGACAGCTGCACGCCCACGCACATGAACGCGTGGTACACGTCACATGCCGCAGTGCGCCACTCGCATGTGCCGTCAACTGTCAGCACCAACAGACGCTCACCGTGAGCTCAGCGAAGCACCTCTTGAGGAACATGCAGAGGCTGCCGCCGCCCAGCCCCAGCACGGCGACGCGGCGCCGGCGCGACAGCTGCACGCCCACGCACATGAACGCGTGGTACACGTCACATGCCGCAGTGCGCCACTCGCATGTGCCGTCAACTGTCAGCACCAACAGACGCTCACCGTGAGCTCAGCGAAGCACCTCTTGAGGAACATGCAGAGGCTGCCGCCGCCCAGCCCCAGCACGGCGACGCGGCGCCGGCGCGACAGCTGCACGCCCACGCACATGAACGCGTGGTACACGTCACATGCCGCAGTGCGCCACTCGCATGTGCCGTCAACTGTCAGCACCAACAGACGCTCACCGTGAGCTCAGCGAAGCACCTCTTGAGGAACATGCAGAGGCTGCCGCCGCCCAGCCCCAGCACGGCGACGCGGCGCCGGCGCGACAGCTGCACGCCCACGCACATGAACGCGTGGTACACCGTCACGTGGCCGAAGTCCACCACCTGCTTGGACTTGTTCTTCCTTTTCACTGGAAAATACATTGATAGAGGTACAGTAACATCACTGTTATAAGTCGCAAAAAATGGCAAAAAAGCAACGGCAATACAGAAGTCCTCATTCTCGCAGTACAAATTTGCGGGTTGTGAGAAGGGTGATTGCATTCTTCACCCATTCACTGACAGGCGCGCGTGTTGCCTGATTGCCTTCCGCACCACCTAAACTCTCTTCTATCGTCAAAGTTTAAATTCATTTATTTCTAGTAGAGTAGTCTTAGTTTATAAGCAGTTCTGAAACGTCAGGTTAAGAGATATAATAGTGATAAGGGAAGTCGAAAACTTATTTACGAGGGTTAATTAAAGTTACGAGGGTTCCATATCCGCCTTGGTCCGAAAAGAGCCCACAACTCTGCCTCACACGTTGCACCCCGCACCCCTGTATCGTGCGACTGATGACAGTTTAGCTGTTTGCTAATAATGCCGCGTGTGAATTGAACACCATTGAAGTGTAGACCTTATTGCCTTACGTTAAGATTTTATATGCAAGTACAACATTCCGTGATTTGTCGCTGAAACGCTCGGACATCGAACATATCTGACGTCACCCGGACAGATACACTCAGGCCAAAGCACTTTAAGAACGGCCCTCTAAGCCGAGGTCAGAGTCTCAGAAGAGACATCCTTGGAGAGTCCTTCCGCCCATCTCTTCGACTTCTGCCTTCGAGCCCCATCATCCGATGCTTCTGCGCTCGCCCAAACCCCTATGACGCCCCTGAGGTCTTTACACAATCAAAAAAAAAGACACCGAAGACGGCGTGTGGGCAACAACTAATAGAGTGCTGTGTGACGTATTTTTGCGTTATTCAAAATAGGACTTTTACCCTGAGTAGACTTTGAGTACTTTGCGCTTTGTATGCAGTAGCGCTATTTTGTGACGATGATTTTACTATATTTTTTGAACTACGGTGTGAATTTCGACTTTGCCTAAATCTCTCTCTCATTTACTAATCTTAACTCAATATATTCGGCTATACTAATATTACAAAAACGAAAAAGCTTGAATTGAATAGGCTCTGAAACATTTGGACCAATTTAAAAATGATTTATTAAATTGGTTCAGGACGGGATGCGGCGACTAAACTACTATCTATTTGCATAGCAACTCGAGCATGTTGTCACCTGTCTTCAGCCTCGCCTCGGACTGCACCAGGAACTGGTTGTCCAGGAACACGAGGCGGCGGAAGGGCGCGCCCTCCACGTCCACATCCTCCACCACGAACTCGCCCGACACCTTGGAGGAGCCCTGGTGCACCTTCACGCGCCGCCCCACGTCGCTGCCCAGCGACAGGAACGGGATCTAGAGATGACATATCATCTTATATATGACACCATAAAATTGTAAATATCATTATAATCTATCTCGCGAGATTCCGTGAACCCAAGTTGTAAGTATCAAGAAAATCGGCCTCCGTGCGTATGTACAGTGGTATGCGCGGTGGATTTATAAGACGGAGGTCCTGGGTTCGATCCCCGGCTGGGCAGATTGAGATTTTCTTAATTTGTCTAGGTCTGGCTGGTGGGAGGCTTCGGCCGTGGCTAGTTACCACCCTACCGACAAAGACGTACCGCCAAGCGATTTAGCGTTCCGGTACGATGCCGTGTAGAAACCGAAAAGGGTGTGGATTTTCATCCTCCTCCTAACAAGTTAGCCCGCTTCCATCTTAGACTGCATCATCACTTACCATCAGGTGAGATTGTAGTCAAGGGCTAACTTGTAAAGAATAAAAAAAAAACAATTTCTGCAAGTGCATTTCAGACCATAGTAACTTTTTTTTGCCGGGAGGAAAAGAATCCCTACAGACTCCCAGAACATAGTCATGTGTATGATAAAAAAGAAGGCCAGATACGCTATCTACCAGTCGTGGGGACATCAGCTATGAATTGAATTCTACCCTATTTCACTCTTATTTCGTTATTTTCGTTACATATTTTGCCTAAATATGCCACAGAAATAGACTGTGTATCTTTGCCGCCGGCGTGCCCAAAAATTTATCTTACCTGTCCAAATGTATTGAACGAATCCTGCGAACATCAGCTACATAAACATGAAATACCATCTTATTTGATGTTGTTATTATCATTACAGATTTTGCCGAAACATGAGATGGACTGCGTAAGTTGCTCAACAATGTGTCACCTGTCCAGTGAATCCATTGGGCGCTAACATCTTGGCGGAGCTGGTGAGCTCGTCCTTGACGGCGTCGAGGCTGTGGAACAGGTGCCCGCGCCGCAGCACGGCCACCACCAGCCGCCCGAAGCGCGCCGAGTCCTGCAGCTGGCGCCTGCCCGCTGGAGTGCCGAACAACCACTCGGATTCTCTGAAATACGGAAATATTTATGAAAGAGTGCTTGGAACCCGTATGCTCAGCAGAAAGTCTGCCACGCCCCGATAAACACTACCGCACATGAGTCTTCAGACCGTCCACGTTACATATTAAAATAAACATTAATAAAAAAGTATCATCATTATATTAGTCTAATGTTTGATATTGTAACAATCACTAAAGGATGTTAATGTGTTCGTAGGCTTAGGCTTAGGTCCACTAACTCGCAGAAAGGAAGGCGGTCTGGTCCTGTGTTGGACTGGACTAGATTGAAAATTATGATGAAGAAACGTTCTATTTGCAGAGCATACATTAAAGACGAGACAGTTATTACCATTACGCTTAGAAACAGCGTATTATAATAATGTGCCGCTTGCATTGGCAGTTCATGAGTCATGAGTCGACCTAGCCTCTAAGCTTTTACAGCGAGCTCGATTGGCTGGAGTAATGTAGCGGAGAGGAGTAAGTGTTATTCTGTAACGATGTTTCATCATTTCGATTTTCGACAGTGTAAGCTTCGAACTCGTATCTATCGCTCTCTGTCTATAGTATCGTGTGAGATAGAGTGAGAGATAGAGGCGAATTTGCGTGTTATAGGTACTTATGTATCATTACATACCCGCTTCGCTATCGGGGGGATAAAGAAGCGAGAAGAACTTGCGCACGCTCCAATAGTCTATAGCTTGAAGTTATCGCGTGAGATAAATCGTATGTCACTTCTCAAACAAACTAGAAGCGACTATAAACGGAGACTGGCCCAAGTTTCGTTCAGCGCACATCTACATGTATCCTTGATCCTCGACCCTTCCAAAAAGGTACGACGAAATGTGCACGTTTGCAATTTGGCCATTCTGATACAGGTAAATAGGTATACTACTGAAATTAATTTTAATAGTCGTGCAAGAGAGCAAGGCCGATCCAAGAAATCTAAGATTCCCCACCCGTTGATATAATCGTAGTACCCATTCCTAGCACCTCGCTGTACTTGGAGAGAAGGGAGAAATATAGGTCACGTAAATACATGGGTGGTGTTGACATGATATTACACGAGTATGCGCTGTCCCAAAAATAAGTGTCATCAACAGCCATCACGGACAACTCAAAAATAACCGCGCGGTGTGCATTCAAGAATCCGTGGATCGCAAATGCAACGCGACGGGGACGATGTCGCAGTTGCAACAGTGCGGCGACTATGGCAATAGGGGTTAGGGTTGTCACCCGTACTACATAAAAAATAAAGTTAATACAGATCGTTTTTTTTCTAAGGTTAAGACATGAAAGGTTATTATATTATTAATGGTTGCGTTGATTTCCTAGCCATATGGGTAAACGTGCAATTAAAAAAGTGTGTGTTAGCTCCGACGCACGAATGGAGTTTACTCTTTCAGATCGACTGTCTAAATAGTTGTATAGTGCATGTTGCCCCTCAGCATACACTATGTACGTCTCAATACCTACGCCCGAAAAGTGAAAGGTGCGCAGAATAGGTTGCGTGCAAAAAACGTAACGCTGTCATTCGTTCATCGAATTTTACTACCCATATTTTTTTCATACCGGAGGCTATATGTATATGAAAAATCGATTCTTAAGGAGTAAATTCCAAAGAACATACATATTTTTTATGAATATGATTTATGACGAAGACAGGTTTGTACGGTACTCTCAGAGGGCGAGCCCGACTCGCACTTTTTTTTTATAGAATGTGGCAACCCTAGCGTCAACTAATGAGTTTAGAACTCCGCTGTTATTATTAGTTTTGAGACGTATTTATGATGGACGACGGATGGAGCGTGCGCCAAAACATATATTTCTGGCTTTTCAGTTCAAAATATCATTGTTTATTGGAATTTAACGGATGTCGGATTTAACTCCTTGACCTTGGTAAAACAATACATTTGAGCACGTCAGGATTCAAATACAAGTAGTAGATAAAGAATTTGTGATGAAAATATCAATTTATTTTTTAAAATATTTAATATTGTAAACGCGAAAGTTTGTATGGATGTTTGGATGTATGTTTGGATGTTTGTTACTCTATAACGCCGCTACTACTGAAGCGATTTAGCTGAAATTTGGAATGGAAATAGATTTTACTCTGGATAAACACATAGGCTCCTTTTTATCCCGTCCGCTAGTTTTTTAATACTATCTTTGATAATTCGTTTCTTTCTTTTGTCATGGTCGTCGTATTGTATTTTTTATTTTATACTTATTTTTTTTTAAATAAAAATCATATAAAATAAGAAAGTGGTAATGATCGTGGTATTGAGAGCGTGATTTTTCAGTAGTCGGATTTAATACAAAACCGACTTTAAAAAAAGGAGGATATTATTGTCAGAATTGCAGTTTTTGCATATGTTCGTCTATACCTTTTCTCGGTCTGAGGCGTGTTTGAACCACTCGTAACTTTAATTTTAAGTTTTCAACTTTACTTATCACCATAATATAACCTGACGTTTTAAAAGTGCTTGTAAACTGAACCTACATCAAATAATTTTTGAAGAACTTTGACTTGACTTTAAAACGTGTGTCTTTTATTTTTTTTAAATGTTCTATTTTATTCAAAATATTAATCATAATAATCGTTTATTTATCACAAAGGGTTTACAATTTTTCATGATTTCAAGACTGTCCTAGCTAGATTTAACGGATCTGTGTTAAGGATAACCAGCCCTCTCCCTCGGATTAGTTACAAAGATGAGTGAAAAAGTGTGAGTGAATTTTTAAACAAAAACATGTGTGTGTGTGTTTTTTTTATATTTATGATTATTCGTGCATATCGCAAAGTCTCATAACAATGTTTTTATTCGTTTTTCTGGACTGAGTATATTCCAACTTAGGGAAGAACTGCGCAAGTTATATCAAACTCGGTTAAGTAGATTTTGCGATACAGAGTTAAGCGTCTATCAACACCTCAGACCAGTTATTGTATAGGACCTGCCTCGCTAGACGTTACTATTCTGTCAAAGTATATGATCAACGATCTAATGCGATTATAAAAACTGTCTCTATAGAATCGATGTTAAATAGTTGTAATCGTGTTCGTCGGTTAAAAGAGCTCCGTAAAAATACCTTTTTGTGTAGTTGAATTGTGTAAAAAACGGACAAAATCTTCTACGTTAGTATAAGATATATACCAAATCTAAGCTCGTTTTCCTCAGAAAATGACAGACGATTTTGTTCGTGACTATGAGTGCGATACAGGCCCTTCTATAATTGGTCTGAGATGAACACAGAATACAATATAATAGGTAGTAGATAAAAGATGTATCATTAGCAAAAGAAAAAATAGGCGAAACTCGAAAGAAAATCTTACACCTAAAAAAATAATTAAATTTGTAATGAAAAACAACTCACGATATTAAAAGTATAAATCCAAAACTTTTCAAATCACCTTAGATATGATAAAACTTTAAATTAATTTTAATAATTCCTGCACACCCCAGATATAACAGTCGAGTTACACTGAAACACTAAAAACTTTTTAATACTTTATAAATAAATTCTAAATTATTAAAATTAATTGTTCTAAAATTTTTAAACACCTGTATTGAGAAAAATTTAACAATTTAATTTGAATGATAATTTAAATTTATATAACGCACTTAAACTAATTTAAACTTATATAACGCACTTGTCCAGTAACGTTTTCAGTCAATCTGATCCTATAGGATTGGATCATGCTCGTGCGAACGTTCGCATGTGGGCGGGTCAGGGGTGTGCTGTCATAAATATGTCGAGTGACGTCACAACTCATACCGCACGTATATTTATACTAGCGGACGCCCGCGACTTCGTCCGCGTGGAAATCAATGTAAATTTTCAACCCCTATTTCACTACCTTAGGGCTTGAATTTTAATAATTCGTGAATCACATTATATTTCGTATTTTTTTTAAGATTTATGCACAAATTTTTCAAATTGTAACTCTAAAAATGAAGGACTTTCCATACAAACTTTCAACCACTAATTCACCTTCTATTTTTATTTTAGGGTCAAAAAGTACATGTTTTGCTTTGAGGTTCCATTTACCATTATACTAAAATTCATCTTGATCGGTTCAGCCGTTTAGCCGTGAAAAGGTTACAGACAGAGAGACAGATAGACACATAGACAGACTTACTTTCCCATTTATAATATGAATATATATATGAAACTAGCGAACGTTCGAAATTCGACGACGAAAATTAGTTTTTCGCAAATCCCGCTGGAACCATGAACTTTACCGTGATTAAACGTTGCTCAATTACAATTACCTTCTATCTACTAGTGAAAATCCCATTTAAATCAGTGCAGCCGTTCAAGAGATTAACCCGGACCAACAGACAGACAGATATAATTTACTGTGTTTTAGTACCGTGTAATCACCTATATATATAAGCACTTGATAAAACAAACAGAGAACTCATTTTTTTTTAAATAATTTACAAGGCCTTGACTACAATCTCACTTGATGGTAAGTGATGATGCAATTTAAGATGGAAGCGGGCTAACTTGTTAGGAGGAGGATGAAAATCCACGTGGAGTACTCCTTAAATCCACAAACTACGAGTAGCATTTGACGGCCTCCGTGGCGCAGTGGTATGCGCGGTAGATTTACAAGACGGAGGTCCTTGGTTCGATCCCCGGCTGGGCAGAATGAGATTTTCTTAATTTGTCCAGGTCTGGCTGGTGGGAGGCTTCGGCCGTGGCTAGTTACCACCCTACCGGCAAAGACGTACCGCCAAGCGATTTAGCGTTCCGGTACGATGCCGTGTAGAAACCGAAAGGGGGGAACCTAAGATTCCATCTTAGACTGCATCATCACTTACCATCAGGTGAGATTGTAGTCAAGGGCTAACTTGTGAAGAATAAAAAAAAAAAAAAGCATCAGCGCAACTGGACGCGGTAGGTATATATACAGAATTTCAGCAAATTAGAAATACCGTTCTATATTGATGACCTCAAAGTTTTACGAGAAAAACAACCTAATAATAGCTACGCGTGAAAACGTTTGAACGTAAACAAATGGCTGCTGGAATCTATTTTTATACGTCTAGTAATAGTACCTATAAGGTATAGGTATAGAGCCTTCATAGCCCAGTGGATATGACCTCTGCCTCCGATTCTGGAGGGTGTGGGTTCGAATCTGGTCCGGGGCATGCACCTCCAACTTTTCAGTTGTGTGCATTTTAAGAAATTAAATATCATGTGTCACAAACGGTGAAGGAAAACATTGTGAGGAAGCCTGCACACCAGAGAATTTTCTTAATTCTGTCTATCACATTCTGAGAGGAGACCCGAGCTCAGCAGTGAGCCGAATATGGGTTGATAATGGCTATCTAACACTGAAATAATTTTTCAAATCAGACCTTTCAAGACAAACTTGTTTAAATAAACCTTATTGTAAAACTGTGGTTCCAGCTGAAAATTAGCGTTACGTTTTTTACGTTTCCTGGGTTATGCCATCGCAAGGTAATGTCCTGGATGACCTGGTGTACTGGAGATATTGTGATGTGTGGCATAATTTCGAAATAAACGCATTTTTTATTTTAGTCACTAGTTACATATTTTATTTTATTAGAATATTTATCATACAACATTATGATATATTATATATATTAGTTTATTTTATGATATTTATAATTATTATATAATTTGTGTATTATGGTTTATGTATTAGTGTGTAGTTATTTGTATGTATGTATAATGTACATTATTATTACGTACACACCACCTACAGTTGTCCTAATAAGTTCCTAAGCCTAAGGTTGCCTGGAAGAGATCGCTACTAAGCGATAAGGCCGCCTTTTGTATTCTACTTTTTCTTATGTTTCTGTTTTTCTTTTATTTTTTGTGGTGTATAAATAAAGAGTATTAAATAAATAAATAAAATAAAAAATTAAATAATTTTTTTCTTTCTTTCTAAAACCTTACCTCCCCTGTGGTACAATGAAGACAGCATACTTGTTGATAGCCTGCGACTTCTTCTGATCAACTATGTACAGGGTGTAGCGAGGGATCTCCTCTCCGGGCAGCATCAGATCCAGTGACACCTGTGCGTGAAGACAATGTTGATAATGGATTGAATAGTATTTTTTAGCTTCTGTTTGTTAAATGTTGCAATGCATTTTGTAAACCGAATCACATGCACAACTAGTCTTCATAACAAAAAGTAATAATAAGTAAAGCTGACTTTGGTGTGGGCTGTTCTCAGATTTCTGTTTTCACCATTAAATTATGACTTAATGTTTCAACAGTGCTTGTAAACTAAGCCTAATTGAAATAAATTTTAATGATCCTTACCAATTTATGTAATTATCATAAATTGGTAAAAATGTATAACATCAGAAAAAACTAATATCTATACTAATATTATAAAGCTGAAGAGTTTGTTTGATTGAACGCGCTAATCTCAGGAACTACTGGTCTGATTTGAAAAATTCTTTCAGTGTTACATAGCCCATTTATCGGGGAAGGCTATAGGATATATATTATCCTCGTATTCATGCGGGAACGGGAACCACGCGGGTGAAACCGCGCGACGTCAGCTAGTTTGTATATAATTTTTTTAATTAAAGTGGGCAGATAATTGTGCCTCTGAGTATATCTTTGTCCTTTATACTAGTCTATTCAATAGATGTTCATGCTGTTATTACATTATTACAGGTATAATAATATTTGGGTTGAAGATTTTCTCCAAAAAAAATAGAGATGTGTGACATCAAAACCAGTTCATCAATACCCGTTACCATTACCACATCGCAGTTTGAATCGTACTGCATTACAAGAAAGACATATGTCATAATAAAATATTATTTTTTTTTTTTTAAATTCTACAAGCCTAACTACTACAACTAAATCATAGCATTTAACACAAAACAGAAAATTCCTCACAAGGAATGGCTTACTCACTTCATCATCACCATCTAGTGATGTTTTAGCAAGGCCATTGGTGATGAAAGCAGCGTCTTGCGCCGACTTCACACATGACTTCAGCTCATCAACTGTTTCCAACCTCTGCATCTTATCACCTGCCATACACACTTCTATAATCTGCAATGAAGAAATGGAGAAACCTTAATATATTTCTGCTTCTCGTTATCAATCCATATTCGGCTCACTGCTGAGCTCTAGTCTCCTCTCAGAATGAGAGGGGTTAGACCAATAGTCCACTAATCTGGCCCAATGCGGATTGGCAGACTTCACATATGCAGAGAATTAAGAAAATTCTCTGGTATGCAGGTTTCCTGACAATGTTTTCCTACACCGTTTGTGACACGTGATATTTAATTTCTTAAAATGCACACAACTGAAAAGTTGGAGCTGCATGCCCCAGACCAGATTCAAACCCACACCCTCTGGAATCTGTCGCAGAGGTTATATAGCTTGGACTATGACAGCCCGTCTATGTATACTGCTTTTATGTTTACTGCATAAATGACTTCATCACAATAAATCAATAAGTTCAAGGTTTTTGCCATATGTATGTTTATAGCGAAGCCTATTACAATGTAAATCACACTAACATTATCAAGGTGATACTTTGTTTATGTTTTGAAACCATTGCACAACTTGTAATGAATCAATTTGGCTGATATTTGAAATGCTGCTCACTGCTGTATTATATAAAAGGAAATAAGGTTTAAGGCTAGCATGTCCATATTTGAAGCAAATAATACAGTAGAACTATTTTTTTTTCCTGATTGCGTAAGTGCTGTAGGTTCCTTAATTTCTGCTGTGTCACCAGGAGGTTTGAGCAAGTGCTTTCTTTTTTTTTTGAATGGGGCCCGAAGGCAGAAGCCAAATAGATGGACGGAACAACTTTCTAAGGGTGTCTCCTCTGAGAATTGGACCTCAGCTTAGAGGGCCTTTCTGGAAGGATGTTTTGGCTTGATTGTATCAGTCCAGGCATCCCCAATATTGTGAGTTAAAAAGCCCACATCTGGTTGATGTCAGATATAAGGGATCTTCTAAGACAAAAATGCTGTGTAACTTGTACTTGTAGCAAACTCCTAAACTGCTTAAATTTACTGATGTCGACATTAACATAGAAAATGCTTAGTAAGAAGAGATTCATAGAAATAAACTTACTAATTTAGGCATCTCTTTAAACTTTGTAGCAACAACAACAAACACTGGCAAAGTCATCCCCGCTCCATTCTCAGCATTCTTCTCCTCTGCCTCATGACATCTGACAACCCTGAACATCCATGTCCTATCACAGAAGAACTCCACTAACTTGCTCAATATATGACTCTGGAGTAAGGTTATACATACAAAACGCCCACTTATTTTAAGTACCCTTTTTATTTCATTAAAATATTTATTAATTCTTTCATTTGTTTCTTCACTATCATCTGGCATAAGAGCATCTAATGTACCTTTATCGAGTACAACATTAAATTCATCATTTTCAAATGTCATATTTAAGGCATCCATGTAAAGAAATTTCATACTTGTTCTATGCGAGTTTACTGCTTTCATCTGTTTGATAACAATTTCTGATACATCTATATTGGTTATGTGTGGGTATCCTATGTCGTGAAGGTCTGCGCTGAGGCTCGAATTACCGCATCCAGGTATGAGAATTGTGTCGGACTTTTTGATATATTTATGTAAGTGGGTGCACAGTTCTAGATACTCACCATACCTTAAAAGAAAGAAATTTAAATAATTACTATATCTTTAAACATATTTAATATGTTCATATAAAGTAATAGCAGATTAGTTTTAGATTATTTACCTATTAATAGTAAGTAAACTTAACTTAGAATACAGAGAAACTATTAAAAAAACAACACAACAATAATTACCATTCAAAAGCCTTATTTCCACGTTTTTTGAAAAACTTATTCCAGTAGTCTTTTTCACTAAATTCTTTGTGGGATTTGGGAAGGAGATTCATAGTTAAGTATAAGTCTAGGTATTCCTAAAATTTTTAAAAAATATTTTATTTTGCAGTCTCCACGCGTATTTTGATTTTCTGACTGACACTTACAGAGCACAGACTAAATATTTTGTTTATTTATCTAATGTCAATAATAATGTCAATTAGATGTTATGAAGGCTAATTTCCACAAAGCGATCACGTCCAAAATAATCCTACAGCCCCAGGGCCCAGCCTATCCACCACCATTCCACTTATCTACCGCAGTCATTTCGGTCGTGGCAAAAACGTCACTGATGACTTTGAGATGAGTTTTAATTTTGAACTTTGCAAAAGAACCAGTATAAAAACACTAGTAGTTCCTGAGATTAGCGCGTTCAATCAAACAAACAAACAAAAAAACTCTTCCGCTTTATAATATTAGTAACTATGTAGCAAAACACTTGTCAATGTCCAGCTGAAGCATTTTCGTATCATGATTTGATTTATCTTTCCTATAAATTACGTCCTCCTAAGGCAAAATCGAGAATACTTCTGCAGCGTAACTTTGCTGGAATTGATAAAAATCGCCTTTGTGATGATGCTACGAATTTGGATTGGTCTGTTATTGCAGATGCAGATTCAGTTGATTGCAAGGTAGACTTATTTAATACCCTAATAACTCAGCTCTATGACGTGCATGCTCCGGTAAGGCCGATTAAAATGAAACACCTACCTGCTCCTTGGCTTTCTGATGATATAAAAATTTATATGAACAAAAAGAATTCTGCAAAATATAAATATAAAACAACTGACTCTGAAGCGAATCGTCTTAAATATCATAAGGCTCGGAATCGCTGTAATACATTATGTAGAGATGCACAACGACGCCACATTTTTAAATCAGTAGAAAATGGCAATTCTGCCAAAACTTGGAAATTTCTAGAATCTCTTGGAGTTGGTAAATCTTCCCCTAATAATCCTATCAATATTGATATCGAACATCTGAATAAACATTTTGCTACTTCCGATACGATTGATAGTATTGATAAAGATCGTACACTTAACATTCTTTCTTCTGCTTCAACTCCTAATCATTTACCCTTTTTCTTTGAGTCTTTCACTGAATGTGATGTTAAGAAGAGCATTTTATCGGTCTCAAATGCTGTCGGTTCTGATGACGTGAGCCGTAATATGATCATTCCCATCATTGATATTGTTATCCCAGTTCTTACCCATATCCTAAATTATTCCATCCACTCCAGTAAATTTCCTGAGGCATGGAAGAGTGCTCAAATTATTCCATTACCTAAAAAAATTACCCCTAATTCCTTCTCAGACTTTCGACCTATTTCAATTTTGCCTTTTCTGTCAAAAGTCCTTGAAAAATTGGTTTTCCGACAGTTGAGTCTTTTTCTTAGCAAGCATTCCATTCTAAGTCCCTTTCGATCCGGTTTTCGCCCTGGTCATAGTACGGTCACAGCTTTAGCAAAAGTTACTGATGATATCCGCTGGGCGATGGATAATAGACAACTCACAGTCTTAGTTCTGCTAGATTTTAGTAATGCTTTTAACACTGTTGACTATGACATTTTGTTGGGTTTATTATGCTCTCTTAACATATCTCCATCGGTGGTTGACTGGTTTCGGAGTTACCTCAATGGCCGTAAACAGCGTATTCGCGTTCACGATTCTTTCTCATCTTGGTGTGATGTTTCGGCCGGGGTACCTCAGGGTGGCGTGTTATCTCCTTTACTCTTTTCCATATTCATTAATTCTATCACTCAATGTTTCACTTCTCTCTACCATATGTATGCAGATGATGTGCAAATATATCGCTCGTCAACTCTTGAGAACCTTGGCTCTGCTGTGTCTGCTATTAATAAAGATCTAAATGCAATTTCAGTATGGAGCAAACAGTATGGGCTTAAGGTTAACCCTATTAAATCAAAAACAATTATTATTGGCAGTCCTAGTCTAATCTCAAGAGTTGTTTGGGGCGACGTACCACCTATTATTTACAACGGTGTCATGATACCGTATTGTGATTCGGTTAAAAACCTTGGAGTTGTTATGGACAAGGAATTATCGTGGTGCATGCATATCAAGGAGTTGAGTAGGAGGACGTTTGCGACGTTGAGTTCGTTACGACGCCTACGTTCTCTTCTTCCAATTCCTACCAAAGTTATGTTAGCAAATTCTCTCCTACTCTCTGTTCTCGATTATGCGGACGCAAGCTATCCCAGTTTGACTGAGGACTATCTTAATAAACTTGAGCGACTTCAAAATGTTGCAATTCGGTTTATATTTAGCCTTCGCAAATATGACCATATATCTGAATTTCGTCAGAAACTCAAGTGGCTTCCTATTCGCCGTCGCCGGGATCTGTATGTACTTTCTCTTCTGTACTGTGTGCTCTTTAATCCAAAATATCCTCCTTATCTTAAGGAGAAATTCACATTTCTGGGAGTGCAATCAGAGCTAAGAACATGTCGTGCTCTTACTCTGTGTATGCCGTTCCATAGGAGTAAATTTTATAAGTGTTCATTTGTTGTTCGTGCTGTTAAGCTATGGAATGCACTCCCAGTCGACATTCGGAAATCCAAATCCCTTGATATGTTTAAAAAATCCGTTAAGACATATTATCTTAGTCACTAGTTACATATTTTATTTTATTAGAATATTTATCATACGACATAATGATATATTTATATATTAGTTTATTTATGATATTTATAATTATTATATAATTTGTGTATTATGGTTTATGTATTAGTGTGTAGTTATTTGTATGTATGTATATGTACAATATTATTACGTACACACCACCTACAGTTGTCCTAATAAGTTCCTAAGCCTAAGGTTGCCTGGAAGAGATCGCTACTAAGCGATAAGGCCGCCTTTTGTATTCTACTTTTTCTTGTGTTTCTGTTTTGCTTGTTTTCTTTTATTTTTGTGGTGTACAAATAAAGTGTATTAAAAAAAAAAAAAAAAAAAACACTTTAAGACATTTTTAAAAATATACACTAATAATTTATGACTCGGCTACTTGACAATTTTTCTGTATGTTCTATTATTTATTTTAGACATAGTAATAGTAGTCATAACAATTTTTCCCCCGAAAAACACGATTTTAATTAATAAAATTATATTTTTAAAATTTCAATTTCAATTTAGCGCGTATATTCAGAATGAAGCCAGACTGTTTTTCACTAAGATTTATAATTTTCAATCGTATAGGAATCCACTTTAAGCAGATTTGCACTTTCGTCTGTAAAATAAATAAAATTATAGAAGAAATATATATATGTTTGCGAGCTAGGTTCTCGAATTATAGAGCTCCAGCAGGACCGGCATAAATTAAAACTTGTAAATCCGCCACTTAACGTAAAGTTGTTTTGCTTTGTTTTTAAAATGTAACAATTGACAATACGGCTGCCCGCGTTTCTAACTTTCCAGTCCACAGACGAAAAATTGCAAATTTATTTTATAAAAATAAAATAATAGCACTACAAATTTCGTTTAAATAATTATTTTAAAATTATTGTTTGTTTATAAGCTACCATATTCAATTCATATCATATTTTATTGTAACAACAGTCAAGTAGCCAATAGTTATCGTATATTTTTAACCGACTTCCAAAAAGGAGGAGGTTCTACGTTCGGCTGTATGTATGTTTTTTTTTTTTTTTTTTATGTATGTCCAGCGATAATTCCGTCAATTATGGACCGATTTTGAAAATTCTTTTTTTGTTTAGTAGGGTTTACTTCCAGGGTGGTCCCATTTTTTTCATGTCAGGATCTGATGATGGCATCCTGGAGAAATTGTGGAGAACTTTCGAAAGTTGTAGAGACGGCTAGTACGTTTGTTAGTGTTTCCATAAGGTATTTTAAACCACTACAACTTTATGAAGGTTTGGAGTTGGTCTGATGATGGAGCCGAAACACAGACGATGGAACTCGTCAAG
The DNA here is from genome assembly GCF_947172395.1 of Bicyclus anynana. NCBI lineage: Eukaryota > Metazoa > Arthropoda > Insecta > Lepidoptera > Nymphalidae > Bicyclus > Bicyclus anynana. Next base: position 17,901,007 of record NC_069085.1, read on the forward strand.
GATTTACAGCAGTCACCTTTTGTTTGGGCTTGATTAATTTGTATTGATGAGTACTTTCCACCTATATGGGTTGTGACTGTATTAATGGTCTGGTGATGAAGACGAGGGACAGTGAAGAGTACTCATCGACGGTTCACAGTAGCTACCTTGTGTTTGGACTTGATAAATTTGTATTGATGAGAACTTTCCATCTAGAAGGATTGTGACTATATTAAGGGTCTGGTGATGAAGACGAGGGACAGTGAAGAGAACTCCTCGACGGTTCACAGTAGCTACCTTGTGTTTGGACTTGATAAATTTGTATTGATGAGAACTTTCCACCTAGAAGGATTGTGACTGTATTAAGGGTCTGGTGATGAAGACGAGGGACAGTGAAGAGTACTCATCGACGGTTCACAGTAGCTACCTTGTGTTTGGACTTGATAAATTTGTATTGATGAGAACTTTCCATCTAGAAGGATTGTGACTATATTAAGGGTCTGGTGATGAAGACGAGGGACAGTGAAGAGAACTCCTCGACGGTTCACAGTAGCTACCTTGTGTTTGGACTTGATAAATTTGTATTGATGAGAACTTTCCACCTAGATGGATTGTGACTGTATTAAGGGTCTGGTGATGAAGACGAGGGACAGTGAAGAGTACTCCTCGACGGTTCACAGTAGCTACCTTGTGTTTGGACTTGATAAATTTGTATTGATGAGAACTTTCCACCTAGAAGGATTGTGACTGTATTAAGGGTCTGGTGATGAAGACGAGGGACAGTGAAGAGAACTCCTCGACGGTTCACAGTAGCTATCTTGTGTTTGGACTTGATAATTTTGTATTGATAAGAACTTTCCACTTAGATAGGTTGTGACTGTACACTCGCAGTGGGTATGCTAACACTAAAAATAAAAAAATAAAAATTTTAATAAAAAAAATTCAACCGACTTCCAACTCAAAAAATAACTTTAACTAAAAAGCAAAAAATAACATCCTACCTATGTGCTGATACCTGTACCTTCCTGAAGGTACCTGTGTACCTTCTGATCAATTTGAAGGCGGTGCCAATGTCGTGTTTTAATTAAAGCTGTTTCTGGAATAACCACAGTGTAGTTTAAACGTATTTAATTAAAACATCACTGGCTTGGCACCGCCTTTAAACTGATCAGAAGGTAGCACATAGGTAGGATGTTATTTTTTGCTTTTTAGTTAAAGTTATTTTTTGAGTTGGAAGTCGGTTGAATTTTTTTTATTAAATTTTTTTTAATAACCATTTCAATAATTTAATTTAAATATTTTAATACTTCAAAAACCCAAGTCCGGGATGATTGCAACGCACTCAAGTGGAATGGAAAAAACTGTGGTGTGGTGGAGGTGACCTTGATCGTTAAGACCGCTTAGTGGAACGCAGCATTCTAGATTATAATAATCTATGACATCAAAAACGTCTTTTAATCTTTCTTTTCTGTGAAATTCCAAATGTCAATGTCAATTAATATTAAATTACTCAATTTCTTTATCTTTTACATTTGCGAAAATATTTTGATTGTGAAATTGTGAAATTATTTCTCCCGTTTAAAATGTTTTACCACACATTATTATACCGTGAAACAATGTTTCCAGCGTGATTATGGTTATCAGGGACTTTAGTGAAGGTAAATCGTGGATACAACATCTAGGCCACTGAAGAAAAGATATATTATACATCCTACAATCCAAGTTACGTGTTCAAGTTCAAACCAATGGATAAGAAAGAGGATAAATGGGAAGCTCTCGCTACCATCAAGTCTTTTGATTTAGGTAATTATAATTTCCTGTTTACAAATCCGTATTTACAACACTTTGAAAATAATCTCTGACCAAGATTGAATACTTACTGGTTATATTATGACTACTGGGTATATTATATTATGTGTTCTCCTGCATGTACCACATGCCACATGGCATGGTCACAATTTTATATCTGTGTAAAGATAACATTTACAATAGAAGTCACAGCAATTCATAATCAACTGAGTAGTAAATGACCTACTCCATGCATTTCCATTTTTTTCAATGCAATGATGCCTTCAGCCTGTAAGAAGGCATTCAAGAGCAAATGTAACAATTATATTAGCTTCAAGTGATTCTCTTTATTCAATTGTCTAGCTTGTTTTTAAACAGATAGCTTATTTGTTTGTTGGACATTGGGTATATTGTAGGGACCATATTCAGCATCATTAATCTTACTTGTTATGATTGACTAGACTAGACTAGACAAAATAAAAATAGAAGTAAAATACTCTATTTTACTCTATTGTCAAGCACTTTTGGGACAAAATATTATACTATATTATTACTGTTCAGTGCAGCTTTGCAGACAACACTATAGTTTTACAAAAACAACTGTTAAGTCAAACATAATTTTTTTTTTTTTTTTTCTTTACAAGTTAGCCCTTGACTACAATCTCACCTGATGGTAAGTGATGATGCAGTCTAAGATGGAAGCGGGCTAACTTGTTAGGAGGAGGATGAAAATCCACACCCCTTTCGGTTTCTACACGGCATTGTACCGGAAAGCTAAATCGCTTGGCAGTACGTCTTTGCCGGTAGGGTGGTAACTAGCCACGGCTGAAGCCTCCCACCAGCCAGACCTGGACAAATTAAGAAAATCTCAATCTGCCCAGCCGGGGATCGAACCCAGGACCTCCGTCTTGTAAATCCACCACCACCACTGCTCCACGGAGGCCGTCAAAATTTAATTATGTTTTAACACATATGACTACCCTCTGCAAGAGCTAAATTATTAAACTGCTAATACAAATAATATACCGAGCTGTAGCCGTTGATTATTTTTTCTATGATTGCAAACGCAAATGCAATTTAAAAACTAGAAAAATGTATGGGAATGACAGATCTTGATCACGTGACCTGTTGATAGCAAATGTTTAAAAAAAAATTGCCACTTGTTGAGTTGAGTTGAGTTACACTAGCAGGAAAAGTGCAAAATGTAACATTCCTGGACATTGTCTGATCAATATGAGCCTTAACAGCTGAACACTGTTCTAATAATGCAATTAAGTAAATATAGATGGTGGACAATTAGGAAGCAAATGGTAATCTAATAATTGTAATTAATTGTAATTAATTGTAATTAATTGTATAGCATTAAATATTGAGTAAATGCATCAAAGATAAGATTATAATATAGCCTAAACAAGTTAACAATGTTCTAGATTTTCAGATTTCATGATGAAATAATACCTTGTATGTGTTAATCTGTTATCTATTAGTATTATCCTGGAATCTTCAAGTAGCATGAACTATACAATGGATGCGTCACTCATCATTATCAGCCCATTTGAATGAAATGAAATAAAAATAGCCATGTGCCACAGCAATTCTGTTTCTACAAGCACTAATGCTTTGAAAACTACATAATGTATGGTAATGATGTTCTTCTTCTTCTTCTTCTTCTTCTTGATGTCGCGGCTCTGCAGGTCTTCTTGAGGTCCTGTATCACGTTGACCGTTACCGATCTATTGTGATCGCCACTGACTAGATATCCCCTCCAATACTGGTTGCTGCCAGGTACAGTAGCAGTTTCTTGGCTGGGATGTGTTTCACCTCCTCTGGATCCATTGTGTAATGCCCTAAGTGGAGGTTGCGTTTATGTATTAGAGCTGGGCAATTGCATAAGGTGTTTCCTCTGCCTCTAGGCAGAGTCTGCACAGATCTGTGTCCCGGAGTTTAAGATTGAACATGTGTCTATTGAGCCTACAGTGTCCGGTAATGATGTTAACTATTGACAGATTATGTGATTAAGTTGTTGATTGGATCTGTAATTCCCATACATTTTGTTAGTTTTTGAAGCGTTACCATTTGTAGAAAGAGAATTGATATCATACATGGCAAAGGCCTCCACCCTTATAAGGTTACCTCCAAGCTACACTGATCCAAAGGGCATTGGTAAGCTGATATGTGGGGGTGCACTAAATAACTAAAACTTTATATAGATTATTTATATATGAATACTTTGAAAGGAAATTGGATAAATATGTATATCAATATATTGACACACCTATATTATTAATTTAAAAATATTTATAATTACATTTATCTTTGTATTGCTTTTGAAAGCTCACAGAACAATTCAGACAATTTTGAACTATGTTAGCCACTGTTTAGGGTGATAGTAAATATTTATTTGTAATACCTATAAATTATACTTAAATTATGAGCTAAATACTATTTGCATTACTGATATTTGACAGCCTCCAAGGCACAGTGGTATGTGGATCACTGGCTGGGCCAATTGAGGTTTTCTTAATTGGCCCAGGCGTAGCTGGTGGGAGGCTTTGGCCGTGGCTTGTTGTCACCGTACTGGCAAAGCCTTACAGCCAAGTGATTTAGCGTTCCAGTATGATGACGTGTAAAAACTAAAAGGTGTGTGGATTTTCCTTCTCCTAACAATTTAGCCCGTTACCATCTTAGATTGCATTATCACTTACCATTAGGTGAGATTGTAGTCAAGGGCTAACTTGTAAAGAATAAAAAATAATACCAATTATAGTGCAACTGGAAACACCGCTAACTCTTTAATTTGAGGGAACAAAAGAATTAGGACAGATAACTCTGCGGTGATTAGACTATATTTGATCTATTTGTCTTTGCTTTGGTGCATGTTAGCTCCACAGGGTTTGGGAAATTTCGTCTTAGCATGTGTAGTATGTATGTCTTGCCATGTTTTATAACTATGTTGTTGTTATGGTCTAAATTGATATGTTTCACAAACCAGTTTTAACAACTCCTTTTCACTGTTATAATGATCACATTTGCATGTTAAATGCAGAATATACATCGTTATGTGTTGTGTGTGCACTAAACCATTAATATTGAATAATTTATAATAATTAAATTTTAATAAAAGATAAACTTTATATTGTATCAAGCTTTTGTAGGAATTGTTAAAAATTTAAAATTTATAATTCTATATTTATGTGATCTATGTGTGGCTATAGTAAACCACTGTGACCACAATTTGCTAGAAATTTCTATATTTGCCAGGGCTGTCAACACTAATAAGTTATGTAAATTATGTGCTAATTTCCATTATTTGGTGGTTTAAACACATTAGGTTAGGTATTTATTTAAGTAGTTAATATGATATAGTAATTATAGTAACTGCCTAATTTGTTCTCTATATTTTAAAAAGGAAATCCTAATTGTTAATTTTTTGAAACATCATTACATACAAGCAAAACTAAATAAGCAATATAATGATAACTTTACAGTTATTTTTTATTGTACAGCCTGTGATCAATCCTAGCACTAAAAGCAAATGGTTCATTTGGTTTTACCTGACTTCAAATATTTAGCTTGAGTGTGTATGTATATATTGCAGACACCTATAACAGTGTTCAGTTAAAAGTCTGTTTGCCAAAATGTAATGATAAATAAGGAGAGAAGTTTAATAATAATCATTAAAAATAATCAAGTTTATTTTCAAAATTTAAATAAATTGTTATTTATGCCTCTCATATATGCGGTTATGGATATAAACGGGTACAGTTGAACTCACAGTTTCAAGTTCAATTTTAGAATAAATAGAGTACCGTAAACATCAAAGTGACAACCCTAACTTGACAGTCATTATCAAATCAATTTTTGTCACAGTACTTGTTGTTACTTCACATAACTGCGTAGTGTGTGTTTTGTAATTTAAATTTAATTATGGTTAAAAAAGAACTTACTTACTTTAATCTGAACAAAATGTGTCGTAAGTCATTTAGTTTTAGTTTCTTCAGCAGTGTATAACTGGACAATTTTAGAATTATTGTATACCTAAAAATGTATTAAAATTATTATGAGTGAATTTAAATTTGGATTGATTTAAAATCCATAGCCACTTATCCAGGTTGTAATTGCCATCCATGGGCATCCGTGGGCATATTGAGGGCACAAAATAAGATATCGCCACAAACATATACAATACATAGAGAAAGATGCCTATTCATTTTTCTTATTCCTTGCCACTTAATTATATAACTTATGAGTTAACTAATTCTTTTAATAACTCATTTCCAGGTATATCACGCAACAGCCACCATGAATCCATCCTACACCACAGCACGCAACAACTCGAAATCGTCCAGTCCGCTGCAACCACACCAATCAGCCTCCTAGTCCAGTCACTGGTCAAACAACTATGCGCACTACTAGAGAAAGACAACTCGCGAGCCAACCAGTTGTACAACACGATCTGCGAGAAACTACACAGCATGAACTTGATAGACGATTCTTACTCTATGGGGGAATTTGAGGTTATGAGGAGTCAGTATCAAAGAGCTTTGTATCAGTTGGTCACTGTAGCAAGTGGTTCCGAAATCCCGATCTCCTTGCCAGTGACTTGGCCTATAACTAGATCTGGGTTAGAATGGTCGCGATACCACAAAGAATTTGAGGAATTGTACTTCATAGCTGGAGGAGGTTTTGGCAGTGTTTTCAAAGCGCGCCACAGGTTGGATGGAGTTGAGTATGCCGTCAAAAAAGTTTACATAAAATCCTCGGACGTTAACTCGATTATGACGCATTTAGCCGAAGTCAAAACTATAGCGAGTTTGAATCATCCAAACATAGTCAATTACAAAGCCGCTTGGCTGGAACCAATGATAGAGTCGACGGTTAAAAAGAAGAAAAAATTCAGAATGGACACAGATTACGATGACTTTTCTCTAGCATCCAACCATGTGTCTTCAGTATATCCGAACATGATGAATTCCTTCAAGACGTACAATTCCAAAGAATTAACGAAGAATCACGATTTGTCCGACTTTACGGTATCGTTTAAAAACTCGGATAGCTTCGAAAACACAGTCAGTTCTGAAGAACTGGACACAGAAAGTGACGAAGATTCCGATTTTGAGGAACAAAACGCTGTGTGCAAACTTTTATCTGGGAAGGAATACGAAAACTGTTCTCGGGTCAACCTCAAATGGGCGACTCTGTACATACAAATGACATTTTGCCAGCAGACATTAAAGCAATGGTTGGATGACAGGAATAACCACATGACACTGATGCGAAAGAATTCTGACGACTTGACACTACACCACATTGATTCAAATGACAGCAACGATTCTCCTACTCTCGAAAACGCGTTTCCGAACTACCCAGTCGCTTGGACACATATAGATGTTTTGGTGGACATGTTCACTCAACTAGTAAGGGGGCTCCATTATATTCACTCGCGGGGTATAATACACCACGACGTGAAGCCCAGTAATGTGTTTGTAGAGCAGAGTGAGGGAGGAATGCTGGTTCAGCTCGGAGACTTTGGTTTGGCGTGTCCCTTGCAGCAGTCCCACAGCGGGCTGGCGCTCGGCACACACTTGTATGCGGCGCCTGAACAACTCGATGGACAATGCAATCCCAAGGTAAATTAATTGATGGTTGCTTTTGTTAAAAATCTATAATTTATAAATATTTTCCTTTTCATACAAGCTTTTTATGTTTTCTAAATTGTAAATTGTATAGCTAGCAAATCTAACAAAACATCTGTTGAATTTAATCCAATTCTACCATTGGCTTAAAATTATTTTAATATTTAGGTATTATTTTAGGTAATGGGGGAAGGCAAACCCTAAAGGATTTTCATTCATTGCTTTCAGTAACTAAAATAGTAATTCATGAAGAATTATTAGGTGTAACATTTGGCAAGGTTTTTGTGTAAATGAGGTAAAATGTGATGATAGCTGGAAGTGTTTTGGAACATGTCATGCCGCCTGGGAGCTTTTATTGAATACAGGAGTACCTTCAATCAGGGATCAACATGTAACATCAACTATTTCTTTTTCAGAGTGACATGTACTCCCTGGGCATAATCCTCCTCGAGATGGTGGAACCGTTCAGCACGGACATGGAGCGCGTGAAGACCATCACAGACCTCCGCAAAGGTCAGATCCCCGCCCACCTCACGGCCAACTATCCCAAAATAGCCCACATCATCGGCAAACTGGTGCAGAGGCGACCCAGCCGACGTCTTGACACTAACCAACTATTAGAAGAACTCAAAACGCTTTCGGAAAATAAAGATGACACAATAAAACACTTGAAGGAGGAACTGGCGGCGAAGGATGAAGAAATTGAGAAGTTGAAGATGATGCTCGCTCAAGTTAATTATCGTGCGACAGGCAGTTTGGTTTAAGGTCAATGACACTGATAAACAATAAATGAATTTCAAAAAATCTCATCAATGTTTTGTACTCTGATGAATTTTATAGACTTATCAATGTTGCTTTTTTCAATATTTATATCAAAATAAATGGAACGTTGAACGAAAAGGTCACGCAGTCGCAAAATTTGGGACAAATTAGCTTTCGTCAGCATCAAACTCTGCTGTATGCTGTAAGCGGATTCGATTTCTTATTAACTTATTAGACGAAAGGAGATGGTCCATTTCAGGTCCACTCTTGTACCCTGTATCATTAAAATTAAAAAAATACAAAGATTTTATTAAAATTTATTAAATTGAATAAGCCTTACTAGATAAAAAGAAATAAATAAAATTAAAACCCAAGTTTTTGAGTTATATCAAGATGGCGCCCATAAAGATGACATGACAATTGCATTGAAAACGTCATCTATCCGCCATTATTACTCTTATTAGTGTTGCATTTCTCGGGAGATAATGAATATTATTTCGAAAGAATTAAAGTAAATTCGTAGATTTGTATAATCAAAAATAGTAAAAAAAATATCTTCTTTTATTTCCGCTAGGGTACAATGACTGATCCTGGGCTCCATACAATTTTGGACAATCTCCTTTAGTTCTTAAAAGTTTAGCAGTCACCATTGCAGTAAAGCCTCGACAATAAACTGAAAGTAAACTTGAAAGTTCTTTATTAAAATCTGTTTAATTGTTCTTTTGACCAAATATATCTTTTTATTTTTTTAAAATGAGTTAAAATATGTGGCCTTTAAACATTTTTGTGATTGTTTCGTGGCCTTATGATGTTTCACTTTATGGCTCTGTTTCCAATTGTAATGTTTCTTTTTACTGGATTTTCTAGTTTTTTTTTTTTTTTTCTTATAATATTTATAATATAGATAAGTATTGAAGCGGTAGTTATTTGAAGTTTGTACTATATTACAATTATTTTTGTGGTTGAATGAAAGAACAAATTATCAATATAATGTGCTTCGATCTTTCTTGTCTTAAAGATATTTATCAAAATTTCGCTGATTTTCGAGATATTTAGCAAAATTTTTCTGCATTATTTTGCCATCAATACCACATTCCATCATCCATATTGAAATTTCAAGTAATTATCGCAAATGTATCAGTTTTGTTTCGACATTTTTTTTTAAAGTTGAAATATTTTTGATATCTTTGTGTGATGTTATGAGATTAAAATAGTAGTGCAAAATGAAATTGTATGCTTGTACTGGGAATAATTCAATATTTTTATATTTTTTCTCATAATTATGGGATTTGTTTGCAGGAGTGTTATTTAATATTACTTTATTTATTATTGAAGTCATGTTGCATCAGCTTTAGTTGATATTAAAGAAAAATGCCAACTTCATAATTTTCGAACTTAACTATTTCCTTTATTTTTGATGAGATAAAACTGATGTTTATTTTAATGGACATTGTATGTGTATACCAGCGGCGAAGAGTTCATGCAAGCCGATTCCCGCCTGGTGACCACTTGCTGCACTGGTGATCATTGTTTGTATCGCGCTGTATGAATTTCCTTTTCTTTGGGACGGTTTACCTTTATCTAAATTCCATCCTTCGCCACTGGTGTATACCTACCAAATATGAATGGTAGAGATAATAGAAACTTTGTAAATGAGGGAATGGTCATCGGCTGTAAGCTGCAAGTAATTGATCAAAAACCCGCCAGAACTTACTGTATGGTTTCTTTAAATCTTATTGCTATTGTGATGAGATCCTAATTTAACGAATTTTTCTTACACAAAGATTTCCTTGCCTCTATTCTTCATTCTATGAGGCCCATTTCCATTTAAGGGTTAACTTGTCATCTAATACGAAATAAAATATATGCCTTTCAACTTCGTGCTAAAAATGTGTTTATGACTGTACTTTTATTGTGCTCGTACAGTTCGTGCTCTGTAGCATGGTGCGGGTGACAGTTCGTTGCACTCTTGTAAATTGCCACGATTCACGATAATAGTGCGTATTATGAACATCATACAGGCTACTGTCACCCGCACCATGCTACAGCGGACTAACTGTAGAGTATTTTTGGAAGATGTGCGTTAGTTATGCTGAGTAATAACTCATGCGAAAATTCTTTTCAATAAATGACAATTTCCAAGTGTTGTGATGATATGTTCAAAAGTACTTAAGTGCTTTGTATGTGTGTGTGTGTATTTCACAATTTTAATTTTAATTTTTTTTTAATATAAGATTTAAATTAATTATTTGCATATGTTTTTCATTAAATAAAACCCACACGCAATGTTAAAGATTTATTTACAAAATAAAAAAGTTAACTGCATAAATTAACATCTTAAATCTAAATTATATTTACAGACTTATTAATGAAAACATTTATTAATTGGCTCAGTAGCTACACTTTTGAAAGATAGTTTACAGTAAAGTTTTTTATTAGTTGAACCATAGATAACTTGATTGACTTGATTATTGATAGTATTATATTAAAAAATAAAGATATCTAAATTTAAAGATATCTCTGTTATGTATGGGCAAACAAAAATAATCATAACTAGTGGTCCGGCCCAGCTATGCCTTTGAAATACATTATGGTTTATTATAGTAATATTATTTGATTAGGTACAGTAAAAATTCGACTAAACGAACTAAATAGTCTGAATTCTATAGTAATATTGACTCTGAATCTTAGTAGCTTGTCTCCGCTTTTAGTTATCTTTTAAGCATTTTGTATGTAAAATGACTGGAATATTGTATTTTGTATATATGTTATAAAATATTTGCTGAAATACAAAATAATTTTTATGTGCAGTTTATTACAGCAGTCTTAATTAATTCAATTGAAGATTTTTAAAACTGAATTTGAATTCTACTAAAATTATTTTATAATAATGGATTTTTGCGAGCAAAACAAATTCAACACATAGAAATTGGTTAAAAAATACAGCAATGGTGCGCGGATATTCGAAAATTTGATTTTAGAGTACCAGTTTTAGACTGGTTGACAGTTGCAGAAAAAAAATACTGATGTTTTTCAAAAAAAGTGGCAACTCTAAGTAATAGTTTTTATATCTAATCAGGCGGGTGGTAGTGCGGACGTGTTCACAGCAGCGTGTCCACGGCGTGAATGACGCCGTTGGTGGCCGGGATGTTGTGCGTCACCACTTGCGCGTTGTTCACTTTGATGCGACCTGTGAAATGACGGTAGTTTTAAAATATGAGTATTATTATTAAGTATAGTTTGGCTACTGATAAAAGAGACTGAAATCGCCCGTGATTAAAAAAAATCTACTAATGTTTATTAAAATAACGCTCATGTGTGGAAACATTACTACCTACGAAAAAAATTGCACTATAATTTTGGAAATGCCCTCCAAGTTTTTATTATATTAGCGATTTTAGTCTTTACTTTAATTAGCCGAATTCTAATTGTACATCTTCATTCGATATTTAAAGCTCTTTAAATCTCTGTGATAAGTCACAATTATAATGTTATGTACCTAAAGAGAACAATGCCTGCTTAGCGTATTGCCCAGACGGTTGTCAACTCGATAATTCCACGGTCTACATGTTTTCTGAATACAGAGTCGACACGACAGACATAGATGAATAATAAAGCGGTCAATCGATATTAAAGGGTTTATTTTGGAGTTAAGATACAAAAAATATCGCAAACATTAAAAAAACAAACTATTTTACAATAGTCTGTCGTCAACAAACGGTTGATCATAAACTACCACCAAAACAAAAATCATCCTCTATTAGTCAAAACTGTCGTAAATGAGGACTCACCAGAACTCTTCTGCAAGGTCAACGGTTTAGAGTCCTCCATAGAGTTTCTCAGCTGGTAGTATCGCATCCCCGCGCTGTACAAAGTCCCGGGCAGCACGTGTTTGGCCACCAGCGCCTTGGCAGCAGGCTTCTCGGAGTAGCGTGATAGTTCTGATGGAGGAAGTCGCGCGAAGGCGGCGTCCGTTGGCGCGAATACTGTGTATGTTTTGCTCTCTGGAAAATATAAACAATGGTGCATTAACATTTGAACTAAGATACCACAGAACATAAAGCACTCAAACTGCGGTGAAAGCCAGCCTATGCTTTTATCATGAGTTTTAGGTACCTAAGCTGAACTGTGAGAGCCGTGATAGCCCAGTGGATATGAGCTCTGCCTCCGATTCCGCAGGGTGTGGGTTCGAATCCGGTCCGGGGCATGCACCACCAACTTTTCAGTTGTGTGCCTTTTAAGAAATTAAATATCACGTGTCTCAAACGGTGAAGGAGAACATCGTGAGGAAACCTGCATACCAATTCTCTGCGTGTGTGAAGTCTGCCAATCCGCATTGGGCCAGCGTGGTGGACTATTGGCCTAACCCCTCTCATCCTGAGAGGAGACTCGAGCTCAGCAGTGAGTCGAATATGGGTTGATGATGACGAAGTTGAACTGTGGTGGGTTTGTAAGCAGTGGCGTGCACTTCATAAATGCAAAAAAGCACTGCCTGCCTTATGGAATCAATACAAACCGATGTTGGACAACGGAATACATCGCTGGACAAGGAATTTTCAAATTTCATAGTGCATAACCTAGTTAAACACCTTATGTACGCCACTGTTTGGAAGGGTCTGGGTAGCACGTTTTAAGTGTCCAGACTCTTGGCCGAAACTCCATAATTCACTACCATAGGCTACAATATCTCAGCCTTCGTAAAATTTATTTATTTATTTATTTTATTTATTTATTTATTTACTTAAACAGTACCCGGGAAGACATTACAGTTGCCCAATTCGTCTTCCCGGGCTATAAATATACATTATAATTTTATATAATTACTAACAAAACAGTACAGGCTTGTTATATCTACTGTGGTACAGGTGATACACAATTTACTAACTACAACAAAAATAACACTTCAAAAAATTACAAACTACAATAAAAATAACACAAAATAGAAAAGAAAGAAAGAAAGAAATACTAATTAAAAAACAAAAACATTAATCAATAATAATAATAATAACATACATATCAATTTAACAAAATAGGAAAACGAATCTCCTATACCTACTCCATTAATAATAATTTAATGGTTTTTATAAGTATCGGCGATGGAGAGTGATAAACGTCCAATTCCAAATTGTTACCAGTTAGATCATTGAGCAGGCGCAGCGCCAGCGCTACCGGTGCGTGCTGAGTCACTTTTGTTCTGCCATGTGGTATAGCAAACAAATGGCGACGTCGCGCACTGGCGTATTTGTCCGGGACATGCAAACCTACTGATTCTAGCACAACAGAATTACTTATTTTGCCCTGAATTAAAATTATTATATATTTTAATAAAGCTACGTTACGCCTTAACTTCAGTTTGTCATACCCGGTCATACCAAGGAGAAATAAACTTGGATATATGGTAGGGTACCCAACTGAGTAGCCATACTGCTTTCTGTAGAGCCATCTAATAAATTTTTTTTGGATCTTTTCTACCATATCTACGTACTTATGTTCAAATGGATTCCATATGATGGAATTGCACTCCAGTTTGCTCCTCACATATGCATTATACAAAAGCTTTATAACTTCAACAGATTTGAAATGCTGTGACTGGCGAAGCACAAACCCTAGAGTCCTATAGGCTTTGGTACATATATCTTTTATATGGCTACGGAATGTCAAATTTTCTGACATATTTGTTCCCAAATCCCTAATCGTCGTTACACGCGAAAGATGTGTGACGCCTAGTTTGTAAGTAACTACAATCGGTTCAACCATTCGACTGAATGTAATGACGGAGCACTTATTAATGTTAAAAAATAATTTATTACGAGTACACCACTGCAACACGTTATCAACATCGTTCTGTAAAATTTTGGCATCCGAAACGCGTTCCACCTTATGAAAGACTTTCAAATCATCTGCAAACAGTAGGCACCTAGCATGGGTAATCACATTCGGCAAATCGTTGATCAATATTAGAAACTCCAATGGTCCTAGATTGCTTCCTTGACTTACACCTGAATGAGTAAAATAAGGTTCCGAACAATGTCCCTCATACTGAACGTATTGCCGCCGATTTCTTAGGTAACTGGAGAAAAAATTGAGTAGTAATGGCGTAAATCCAACAGAAGCAAACTTATTAAGAAGTACGTCATTATCAACAGCGTCAAACGCCTTTTGAAAATCAAAATAAGCTGCGTCAACCTGTGAACTACCATCAACCGCCCCAGTGACATAAGTCCAAAATGCCAACAAGTTACTACAAGTTGATCGACCTGCCCGGAACCCATGTTGGACATCAGTTAGTTGGCATTCAAACTGTTTTCTTATTCGACTCTCCAATATTGATTCAAACAATTTTCCAAAAACTGACAATACTGCGATAGGCCTAAAGTCACCTACTTCTAAGCTTTTGCTTTTTTTGGGAACAGGCACTACCCTAGACGTTTTCCAGATTTCTGGATAGAACGAACTCTTAAAACAAACATTGAAAATATGCTGCAATGGCAATAAGAATACCCTGTCACAATCTTTAACTATGTAAGGTGGATAAGGTGGAAAATGAGTATGGCTATTGCAGATTCTCGTTCTAACTTCTAGCATATACTTTTTATCCATTTGAATCCGCGGTTTCGGTCCGCCTTCAGTGTCTGCAGCAGTAGGTCTAACATGCGACCAAACGAAAAGATAAATATACCTACAAATATCAACCAATAGCAGCGTAACTGGAAATATCGCTATCTCTTTAGTTGCGTTGGTACGAAAGAAATGGGACTGGAACTACTCCGCTCTTCACGAGATTGCTCGTATGCGCCCATCATGGCAGCAGGAACATCATCCGGTTACCTGATAACATATCAGCCATGCCGCTAGCGAAGATAGCCTTGAGGAAGGTGGTGAATCTGCGGTCCCGGTCTGCCTGCAGCGTCTGCACCAGGTCGCCCACTGGCAGCGGGAACATCACTCGGTCCACTGCGTGCGCTATACCCTGGAATTAAGTTACAATTGGTTAAATCTTGCCGGCCTTCGAGTCTGCTCTGAACACGATTCGTATTACCAGCGCAGGTCACATAGCGGTTTAAAATGTTTGGGACGGACTATACATCATAGTAAAGTAAAGCAAGGAATAGGCCTGCTTCGCTGTGGATTCTTTATCATCAATCGTTATTATTATCAGTCTATTTAAATAGCACAAGGCCAGGCTTCATTTTTTGTAAGAGAGGTTTTTGGACTGTTCTCCTCTGCTTACAGAAGAGTGAGTTAGATCTCAGAGTGATAAATGACTTTGTAAACGATTATCTATCATCATCATCTACGAACCACGGAATTTTGACTACCGACTCTTACTGATGATTTCATCTCCAAGATGCTAAGCAACTATCAGTATCAGCCTAATATAAAATTAGGTACTTTTCTTATAACTTGTATCTACCTACCTGTTAAAAAAATGCAATAAAGGTACCTGCGGGATGTGTATATCCTTCTTATCATCCAGCACTCTGGCGCCGTTGATGGTGGTGACGCGAACCTCATTCCACTCCACGTCGTGCATGTCGTACTGGTTGACTCGGAGCTGCGTGCCCGCCAGAGACACGCCCGTCATCTCGTCTTGGAGGGAACCCACGTCGAATGCGCCAGGGATCACGTGGTGAAGTAGCAACTAAGGAAAAAGATATATGTGGAAAATTTCAAATGCAAACCTAATTTTGAATTTTATAACGGTGTTCAGTTTCGAACGAATTCAAAATAATGCCTGTAATTGTACATTAATATGGCTAAGATAAAGTACTATCTAAATTGAATTCAGTAGTTACCTGTTTTTTATATGAATTTGAAAATAGTTGTCTAAAGAACGCGACGAAGAAACTTTTTTAGAGTAATACCTAGGTATAGCTTGGTAACTTCGTTCCTAACACTCCCAATGGGGCGCGCGGGCCGGGGGGCGTGTAGGGATGAATGAAAAACCCACGACTGATGCACGTCACTTCCCCACACGCGCGATTTCACATCCGCGCAGTCTTTCCCCCTGTCGCCCGCATATCATGGGAGTGTTATCAACGAACTTGCCAGACTATAGTCGCTTTCATGATGTGATCATGTGAGCTACTAGCGCACACTTTTAGATGGAAGAAGGGCAGCAACTTTTTTAGTACGTGGTCTTTGCATGCCAAAATATTAACAACATTTAAGGGCTACCTGCTTGTTTAGCCAATTATTGTTTTAAAAAAGTTACGGCGATGATAAGTTTATTTGCCAAATTCGGCTAATGATTTTGTTTCGTTAATATTTTACTAGCGTTAACTTACCCCACTGAGCAGTCGGGGATTGTCGCGGAACTTCTCCTCAGCTTTATCAGGTCCACCGAGTTGCACTAACAATGTCCTGAAGGCTTTGTCTGTTGGAGCAAAAATAGTGTACGGTCCCGTTTCATTTAGTATCGCATCTAGACCAGACTGCTTCAAATATTTGGCTGTCGCAAATAGACCATTCTCTTTTAAAATATCTATTAGATCAGGTGTTCCACTTCTGGCGTAGTTGGAATTAAAAGTTGACTCTTCATAGCTTGGTGAAATAGTGCTAGATGATCCAATGACGACAATATCTTGAGGTGTTGACCTGGTTGTATATACTGGAGTAGTGTTTAATACTGTGGTGCTATGGAAAGGATTTCGTGGGCTGTAACTATTTCTGTTTATATTATACGTTGGCGTCGAAGATTTGATTACGTATCTAGGTTGTGGAGCCTCGGTGGTGGTGCCTCGAGTCGAAGGTGGGAAGGTCTGTATGACCGGAGTGGCCTTTGTTGAAGTAGCTATAGAGTTACGGTATGATGGATACGTAGGCGGTGGCGTACTCTGTATTGGATTAGTGTGCCCAGAAGTACCATAATTAGATGTTGTTACATAATTGGGGTAACTCGAAGGATGATAAGATGACTCGGCGATATAATCAGTCGATTGAGTAGATGGATTCGCCGTGGTCGATGTGTATGCGGGGTTAGAAATTTTGGTCGGGCCGGGAAGTTGTATTTCTCCTTTCTTTATTTTGTTTAATATATCTTCTACTTCAGGGCCCTCTTCAGTTTGTTGGCCGTTAGCTTTCACACCTTTAACTTTATATGAACCGTCGTCCTGTTCTTCGAGGAATACAAATGTGACTTTCTTTTTGTTTTGAAGTGTGTTAGGTATTCTGGAAACTTCTTCCAGTTTACCGTTGTCAGCCTGTTTGATGAGTTCAAAGTTTGCACCAGGCGGTAAAACTCCTTTCGTTAAATCTTCGAATGATATGCGACTCTCCTTTTGAGGCTCTTGGGTAGATTGTATAAATTTACCTAAATCAGGGCTATCGGCAGCTATCGCGCCTTTTGGTATTAAATTAGGATTGTTAGTTCTTATTACTTCAAATTTCTGTCCATTTAAGGATATTTCACGCGAAGAAAAGTTCTTCTCGTTGAAATCTTCAGGATTTTCGGCTAACGCTACTTTAAGTTGTTTCAGGATATCCGGTTTTTGGAGTAAAGCAACGCTCTTAGCTCTCAAATTGTCATCAAAGCCTTTGGTGTCGCTCTCTTCGAGTAGATCTTTAATTTCATTGTAAAGTTTTTGTTTGCTTCTGTCTTGTGGAGGAGCCCTCGTCCTGGCGGGTGGGCGTGTCCTGTATCTTGCGGTAGGTCGGGGACGGGGTGTCGTTGTAGTTGTTGTTGTCGTTGTTGTCGTGGTAGTTGGGTGTTCCTTCTCGTACATTTCAATGGCCTTTCTAAACAAATCCGTCTCGTGTGGTTGCAATGGTCTGCGTTTCTCCTGATTTTGTTTGTAGAAGTCTTCATAGTTTTCAGTAGTCGTGTATGTCGGTATGGATTTTGTCGCCTGCTTACTTATGAACTCTTCATGAAGTTTCTCAACTTTTTCCTGTTGCTTTTGCTGTTGTTTCTGGACAAACTCTTGGTGCTTTTGTATGATTCGCTGTCTCTCCTGAAGCTCTTTTAATTTTTCAAGATTTTCTTTCGACTGTTGTTCATAGTAATCTCGCAGTTGAGCAACTGATTGTCCATTTGAGTGTAAAGGCGCCTGATTAATGCTTGATTGAAATGGAATTTGAACATTGTTGAAATTTTGAGGAGCTAGATTCGGGGCTGCTTGAATTGTAATTGGATTTGGGCCATTGTAAGCATGATTCTGTACGGCAGCCACAGTCGGATGGAAAGCTGCCTGAGTTGGCCTCTGCTGAGGAATATTTAAATTTTGGTTGAACGTTTGTGGTGATAGTGTTAGCGGGTTACTCTGGAACGATGCCAACGTTGGGATTGGTTGAGGTATATTTTGCTGTGGAACTTGTTGGAAGCTATTTATCGGAGGATTGATGGTTGGTTGATTGAAATGGAAACCATTATTGTTCTGCAAGGGAAGGTTTTGGGATGGCAACAAATTGTTGAATTGAGGAACGTAAGGTTGCTGTTGGAAGATCGGTTGAGGGAATTGTATGGGAGGCGGTGGACTGCTCAATACAGCCTGTTGTGCTTGGAAGGTCTGAAGTGAGGGAGACGGTCCAAATCTCGTCTGATGATCGTTGAAGCCTGTCTGACTCAACACCGGCTGCCTGCTTCGTTCGAACTCATTTTCTATCTGAAATGAAAAGAAACACTTTGTTAGTATTCGACTCGCTGTATTACAACGAATATACGTAGCTATACTAAATAATTAATTTAATGCGAACGCATTCACATCTTGATATTTATAGTTCTAAGACGTACTGTAATAATTTCAGTATCCTAACTAATATTTTACTGCCTTTAGTTGGTTCAGTGGTTAACCAGTGGCTTCCGGTACGAGAATCCTGGATCGGTGAGGTTTTCTTTCTATTAAGAAATTATTATAAAAATCTTCATAGGTGGGATGGGACGTAAGCCCATTCTGGTTCTGATTCCGGTCATTTTCATTGATATAGTGGTCGTTATAAAATCAAACATTATCATTTATCGCCCTAATCCCGCCATCTTAGCGTGTCACAGAACAGTGGTTGGATCACAGAACATTCTTATATCCCTGAGGCGGGTCGGTGGTTGGTCTAACATCTACTCTCCTCTAAGGGGATCTGCATAGAGCGCTACAATATGCTGATAATGATGATAATGAAACGTCCGAGTGTGAACTGGTATCGCGAGTGCTGCACAATTATTTCGCCTCGAAAGGAAGAGGTCTTACGAGTTCACAGACCGCTAACCTTCGCTAGCTGGACAGGCATTAAAAGAAGATGACGTCTTTAGACATAATTTTTTTATACCTACTCTATACTAATATTATAGAGGTAAAGTTTGTGAGGTTGTAGGGGTTAATCTCCGGATCTACTTAATCGGTTTTGATTTGTTTTTTAACAATAGAAAGCCACATTATTAGTGAGTGTCATAGGCTATATTTTACGCCCGTATTCCCACGGGAACGCGATTTACGCGGTTGAAACCGCGTGGCGTCCTAGATACCTATAAAAGCAGTGTACCTAAATGTGTTGAAATAAACATTATTTATATACTATTTATGTAGGTACCTACGTACCTGCCTAACACCTAACGATGAGATTATTGTATGCGTGAGCTATAACACTTTCTATGAAATACAAATAAAATAGATAGATGTTTAAAAACAAACTGAATACAAAAGTATGTTAGATCTCATCTCGCGGCAAAGAATGCACTTTCGTGCTACTGATGCGTCACGGACTAACCGATGTTTGTACGTGAATTGTGAGAAAATTGTACGCTCTTGCCCGCTCACGGAATACCGCCTTTGTACGCTGGATATACAGCTCCCCTAGTCAAGTGGCACGTCGATTCTCTTTCTACGATCGCTAACGCTTCGAAAACTAGAAAGATGTATGGGAATGACAGATCTTGATCACGTGACCTGTCGATAGCAAATGTCATTCCCATACATCTTTCTAGTTTTCGAAGCGTTAGCGATTGTAGAAAGAGAATCTAGGTGCCACTTGGCTAGTGGGGCTGGCGTCATCTCCACGGAAGATAGCATCTCAACGAGACCGTCATAATGTCGTCGGATAATAAATAATTCAGTTCAGATCGAGCATAGTTTTCATTTAAAATAAGAAAATTGGGAACTAATTAAAATGAGTGAATATCAAACACTCGAAAGCGAGGGACTTCGTCCGCCCATTGATCGCCTATTCCGACCCTCTCGCAAATCCGTTCTTAGCGAACGTTTGTCGTTTTCTGACTAAAAACTAACTCCCTGCTAAACACCTTGTAGGTAGGTATGTCAAGTGCTTTTCGATATTTCCTAACCTTTCGCTTTTATTTTAATCGATAATTGTTCTAATTTGGCACGGGGGCAGATAGACAATAAAACTTCTTGAGCTTGAATCACATTTATGTAATAACATTTAACATTTATAAGATACAACAATTAATGTAAATGGCGATGACTTAAAGGTAAAAAAATGAGAGAGAATGACGTCTCGACAGAGAGTTGCCAGAGTACAAAAATAAACAGTGTTGTCACATTTAATAGGAGCAATAATTTAGGGAGTACATGCACACAATACAACAATAATTAGTGTTTATTACACTTCTACAAGCGTCATTTATGTGTTTGAATGGAAGTAAATAATAACAATCTTAAGAATATAAATCACACTCAACACAAAACTATTTTACTTTTAAAATATGGTGCAGTTTTACTTTAAGCCAATTAAAAAAAAAAAATACGGTGTCAGGAAATGCCTGTGTGATTTTAATAAGCTTATTGTTAGAACTGCAGTCAATTTCCCTTAAAACAAGTAAGCTTTCCGGTCAGACATCAGCGTACCGTCGCAATGTTAAGATTGTAATGTCGAGATTGACCCACAGAGTTGGTACAGGACAGACGATGGCACTGCGGAGGTTCCATCTAGGAACCTAATATACGGCACATACAATATCAGAAAAAGAAACATCATTTGATTACATAGTTAGATTTCTGTGGCCATTTTAAAATCTGTGTAGATGGCCTAAAATCAGGACTAAAATATCCGTTCTTGAAACTTCTTAATCTAACGGACGAAGTAACTATGAAGAATCGAATTTAATAAAAGTAATGTTGTTTTCCTTTTAGTTTTATTAAATTATTTATTATTGTTTGTGTTTTACTAAAAACTAAGCAGGTATAATTTAATTATTATTGTAGCAGACGGATAAAGGTTGATCTTTTTATTATCTTGGTTTCAATTCAATCTCTATTCTAATATATGTCTATCTAATACACAAATTAAATACATGGCTCTTTTCCCGCGAAGTCTACAGTTCGGTATACGAGTATATATATACATATACTTACGAGTAGGTAACTTGCCTAGTTACTTAGGACGAAGTTTGTACACAATCCTAATTCCTAAGGTTCTGCAAGAGTGTAATAACTCAGATGTGTAGATTGTAGATGGATTATCTAGATTGCGCAATGGAAATTCTTTAGAACACATTCAACCGCATTTTTTACATGAGACAAGACAACCGGTAAATTACGACTTTTTCCGTCATTAGCATTCCTTCCTATTTCTTTAAAAAAATGACATAACACTATGTTGTGGTGATACCTTCTCCAACCGGTTTTAAACGTACATGATACCGTTACGTATCGTTTATTTACACTGAGCGATGTATCACGCGAAAAATGTCATTTTTGTGTAAGTTTTTCGAAGGGTACAATTGAGTTACTTATTTTGTTATCCACAATGTCCAATTTGCTAAGTTTGCAACTGAACATTGTAGAGTAATCTCCTGAGGATGGTCTGGTGTTGAACGTACCTACCTACTATGTAGAGGGCTTTTTGTCGGATCTGCCCCTTTAGCCAAGTGGCACGTCATTTCTCTTTCTACGATCGCAAACACTTCGAATACTAGAAAAATGTATGGGAATGACAGATCTTGATCACGTGACCTGTCGAAATGTCATTTCTTGGGGCTGGGCATGGAACATAAAAAAAACACTAAAAGCTACGCTTTAGCCAGATTTCTGACGTTAACGTTGGCGTTGATTATCACGGACCTACATGACCATAGTGGGTTATGAATATTAATATTTTGTCCCTGGACCCAAGTTATTACTGGACTGTTAGAACTTTACAAAGTTAAGTAGGTACCTAAATTGTATTTTTTAAAGTTTCGCACTAACGTTCGTTTAAGTTTCACACGCCCATAGTGTGTAGACTCTACATAGAGTACAGAAGCTATGGCGGCACTTTCACGATGGCGTATGTGTAATGTGGCGGGCGCGGCATGCTTTCGATTTCGTCGGATGTTACTTTTGATTTTAAAGGTCAAAGAGGTCAGGCATTTCGTAACAGTCATTCAAGCTTTATTGTTGGCTTATGCAAATTGTTGTTTTTTTTTTTTTGGAAACTATCGTTGGATTAGGAATTCTTGCAAATTTCAATTTCTTTATAGAAAATCACAACTATGAGTCAAGTCTAATTATTTAAAAGATCCAGTTATGTTTGCCGTATCTTCATAATTTCATCATTATCAGCCGAAAGATATTTCTTGCATGGACTTCCAAATACTACGGTTTCAAGTCATTAAAGATAATTTCAAGAGAAAAGTCTCTAGCGAAGGGTTGCAGCTTAGGGTCTGGTGACTGGACGCGTGATTTATCGTGCTATACTAATAGAAAATATTGAAAAATTACGTTTATACTTGGACAATATTGAGTATCTGGACCCTTGAAACCTGCTACTTTCCAAAGCTATCTACGAACAACGACAAGTCTAGATATAATAAGTCAAGCCTTCATAGAATAGCGGCTAAAAGCTACTGCAGGCTTTCGTTCTAAGATATTTCAGCTCAATCTGACATTAGATACACATGAGTGAAAATATTACATCATCATTATCAACCCATATTAGGCTCACTGCTGTGCTTAAGTCTTCTCCAAAAATGAGCCGGGTTAAGCCAATAGTCCACCACGCTGGCCCAATGCGGATTGGCAGACTTCACACATGCAGAGAAGAAAATTTTCAGATGTGCAAGTCTCCTCACGATGTTTTTCCTTCAACGTTTGAGACACGTGATATTTAATTTCTTAAAATGCACTGAAAAGTTGGAAGTGCATGCCCCATACCGGATTCGAGCCTACACACTCCGGATTCGGAGGCAGAGGTCTTAAAAATATTACACAGTAGTCAATAAGTATTGAAGACACAATGAATAGCATCAGTAAGCACATAACGTAATATTGCTAATAGTGAGTGAGAGCGCTGCTTTCTTCGTTTTGTGGAAACCGGACGGGCATTCTGATTCGCCGCGCGTCTCGGCGGATCATCTTTGTTTTCGAACGATTAGAAAACGTTCCGTGCATGTTTCTAAACGTTGTTATGACTTGTGGACTCAGACGAATAATTACTGTATGCTTGTGGATTGTGGAGGCAAACATTGCGGGCGATTTAGATTGGTTATGCTCGCTTAGGTGTGATATGCAAATCGAAAACTTTAATAACCGACTTCCGAAAAGAAGGTTCTATGTTCGGCTGTCTAATGCAAAAAAAAATGTTACAGTAAAAGAGATCAATACCAAAGAAGAGACAGTTGTAGAGTGATGATTAATGTTTTGGAGGAATAGAGAGAATTAGTTCATGAAAGGTGAAATGGAGTTGAAGGTGAGAAGAATGAAGACATGTGACGATCACACTTCGCGTAGGATAAGGACAGCAATATGTTCATGGTTTTGTGTCATCAAGACTTCATAGTTTTCAATTTAGGTAAACCAAAAGAAAACGCCCATGACATCAAACACGATGTATTATATATTTTTGATATCTATATAATAATTTTTATATAATAGTTTTTTTAATAATTGAAAACTTTTCTCCTATATTTCATTTATCATCCGCCGGAACCGCGTAAAAATCATTCTTATTAAATGACAACAACATAGTACAATAAACTCCTGCAAAGAAACACTCCTTTCGAAGTGAATTATTCAATTAACGAAACGAAAATTACGAATACGAATCTCTTTTCACGACAGATGTTTGCAATTCTAATACCGATATCACTTGCGTAGATCGATTCCAAATAATTCGGATTACGAATGTTACATAATTACTCCTCAACCACGCAATCCTTTACAATTCCTTACTGTAACCGCAGACGGTTAATGTAACACAAACCACAGAATTATGTGCTAATACTTATTCAATATTAATTTTAAATAATATACATTCTTACCTCAATATTTTAAAGCCATAAAAAATAATAATAATAAAATAAACATAATATAAAAAAAACATTAGTATATAAGTACCTAATCATTGGATGCACCAAATATAGATTAGAGAAACGTGATTGCCTAGTGGATATGACTTCTGTTCTTGCCTTCCAGATCGTGAGGAAACCAGCATACATGAGATTTTACTTACACTTCTTCTTTTCTTTTTCTTATACTTCTCTACGAGTGTGAATTCTGCCAATCCGCAATTGGCCAGCGTATAGTAGACTAAGGCCTCTCATTTAAAAGAGGAGACTCGTGCTCAACAATTGAATATAATATGTTTTTTCTCTCATTCATTTATTAGTTCTTTTTTTTTTAATTTTTAACAATATAAATATAAAATACAAAACACTACTAAAAATTTATAAAAAAAAATCAACCCTCCCTCATTTGAGTGCCCAAGCAACCGGTGGTCAGGACTCCAGAGTGAGGAACCTCCTCATAATACGCGCCGTCTCAAGAACCACTGCCTTCTGTATCCGACTCTTGATACAGTTAAGCGAAAGCTTCTTAAGGTGTTGGTCGAAGCTTTTCGCTATAAGACCATTGACTGAAACAACTATCGAAACAATAATAGTTGACTCAACATTCCACATTGTTAATGAGGATGATTATGAACCATTGGGTAGATTTTTATGCACATGTTAAGCTTTAGCTTTTTATTTTGTTACGGGTGTAATGAATTAAAAGCTCGAGTATATTTTATTTATTATTTAAAAGTCAGCCCTTGAGTACAATCTCACCTGATGGTTAGTGACGATGCAATCTAAGATGGAAGCGGGCTAACTTCCTAGGAGTTGAATGAAAATTTCGGTTTCTACACAACATGGTACCGGAACGCTAAAATGCTTTGCGGTACGTCTTTTCAGTTAGGGTGGTAACTATCCAGGGCTGCAACCTCCCACTCATTAGACCTGGACCAATTAAGAAAACCTCAATCGGCCCAGCGGGGGTTTGAACCCAGGACCTCCATCTTGTAAATCGACCGCGGATACCATTGCGCCACGGAGGCCGTCAAATGTCTCCTAGTTCTTATATTAATTATTAAACTAATTAACAGAAACTAAAGAATGTAGAATGGCAGAGATTAGCTTCGTGCAAATATTTTACCTATGTATCTGCAAAGTAACCTTTTTTTCATTTATGGTTCACAAGTTAGCCCTTAACTACGTACTTCCTTCGAAAACACTATTAAACAACCATTGAGAGTCTCTGGCAAAGAGTTGCTATGTGACTGGGCCCTAAGGACATAATTCTCTTGCTAGATAATACTTATCACGTACAGAAATTTTTATGAAGTTATTATAATCTCTTGTTTTATATTCAACATAAAAGGAGTGGTTGTAAGGAGTATTTTCTGGATCTACTGAACGAATTTTCCATAGGTAAAATAATTTTAATTTTTTTTAAATTTACACCTTTTTACTAGATGAAGTTTGGTAATAGATGTTACGTACTTATATCGCAGAAAGGTCTAGACCGGGCCGTAAACCAGGAAGTGTCGCGCAGCGTAGGATTCCTTTTACGTGTTGCGTGATCAACAACCTGAGAGCCGATCATCAAATTTCATCATCATTATTATCAACCCATATTCGGCTGCTGAGCTCAAGTCTCCTCTCAGAATGTAAGGGGTTAGGCTAATAGTCCTCCACGCTGGTCCAATGCGAATTGGCAGACTTCACACACGCAGAGAATTAAAAAAAAATCTCTGGTATGCAGGTTTCCTCACGATGTTTTTCCTTCACCGTTTGAGACACGTGATATTTAATTTCATAAAATTCACACAACTGAAAAGTTGGAGGGAGGCCCCGAACCCACACCCTCCGGAATCGGAGGCGAAGGTCACATTCCCTGGGCTATCACGACTCCGTCAGATTTAAGGACGAGTTATTTGTAGACCTGTCGACGCCTGATCTAAAACCTCCTGATCCATCGCACTGGATAACGAGGCAACAAAGATTAAATATAGGAATGTATGTACTAAACCCTTAAAATGTTTAATAGTTACTGCACCTATTAAATAAATACAGATTACAGGAACAACCAAGCCATGTCTGGTAATCCATGAATTATTAATTGATTATCCATGAATTAATCCACAAAATTGAACTGAATAAGTAATAGCATAACAAAGACACTTTGTTTTATATAATAACGTACAGAGACTTTCACCACCGTATAACAATTAACGAAAATTAATAATTGTTAATTGTGAAGATAATGTACGTAGTTAAAGCGAGGCTCGAGACTGTCTCAGTGACTTATTGTGTGTGGACACGATATCAATCACACCATTCTATATAGTGTCGAAGACAGGTTGACATCTGAAGTGGATTTATAGGGCAAAAAACAATTAGTGAATGAAACCCTACCAGGTCTAACAATTCGCACCAAAAATGTGTAATTCGCACCTCGAGTGGCAGAGAATAACCTTGAGCGAAGTCCCGTACTTGTGACAGATGGATGTAGGTTTAAGGACGTCTTTTAAAACTAGTTAACATATTATGGCCGTTGAGATTTTATTGTTGGTATATTAATATAAAGAAATGACGCAATGTTGTAAACTGATTTATTTATAAACTGCACTGATTATAAAAGTTTATGGATATAAAATAAACTAGTATTAAATGGGTGAAGAGGAATGGATTGGTGGAATGGTAATCTGGTAATGAATCACAATAAACAATCTATTTACGCATGTGCGGTCGAGAGAATTCTAAATATGAAATAAATATGAAATGGAAAATGTAAATGGCCTATGAGTGGGCGAACGAAGGAGTTCGCCACACACTCCCTTTCTTCGCTCAATATAATTCACGTAATAAGCTGTACCTCCATCTGAACTTAAACGCCCTCAACTACATAAAATCTTCTCGAAGTGTATCCTTTATGACTCGGACGATGACATAACCACAGACAACATCCATTTGCCAACACTGACCTCTGCACAGCGTCATCGAAGCGAAGACAATTTCTTACGTCAACCGGACGTGGATTTCTTTAATAGGATAAAAATAAAAAACCCAATATTTCATAAGTAAGCTCTTCGCAAAGCCCCTTGATTTTGTAACGAACATAATGAAATAATGGTGTGACATCATATTCCCAACTCCAGGTTGAGAAATTCTTGGAATAAAGTAAAATTTTATACCCGAACCAGGAATCGACCCTTGTCGTCAGAAACCGGACTTTTTTGACGGCCTCCGTGGCGCAGTGGTAACGCGGTGAATTTACAAAACGGGCGTCCTGGGTGCGAAACCCGGCTGAGTCGTTTTCTTAATTGGTACAGGTCTGGCTGGTGGGAGGCATGTCGTGTAGGAAACAAAAGGGACTTTCATCCTTTTAACTAACAATTTACCCCGCTTCCATTTTAGATTGCATCATTACTTACCATGAAGTGAGATTGTAGTCAAGGGCTAACTTGTAAAGAATAAAAATTAAATTAAAAAACACTAACCAGTAACCATTGGACCAACTGAAACTATTAGTTAGAGCAGGTATTAAAATAATTATGAACAATGATACATCTGTATCACGCATGTGATGCATACAAACGCGTTCAGATTAAATTAATTATTAAGTAGGTGTACGTATAGGAGCTACGTAACGCCTTGAACTTGTGAATATTTGTGAGAAGAAAGTACTCGCTTAGCATACGACCACGGTTGAGAGATTTAAGTATGTGTGCGTGATATTTTTTACTACTTCTCGACTGCAATCTCGCCTAATATTAAGTGACAATTCAGTATAATATAAATGAATTCCTTATTAATAAACGATCCACACTATTACTGTGAGCTGTGATAGCCCAGTGGATATGACCTCTGCCTCCGATTCCGGAGGTTGTGGGTTCGAATCCGGTCCGGAGCATGCACCTTCAACTTTTCCGTTGTGTGCATTTAAAGAAATTAAATATCACGTGTCTCAATCGGTGAAGGAAAACATCGTGAGGAAACCTGCATACCAGAAAATTATCTTAATTCTCTGAGTGTGTGAAGTCTGCCAATCCGCACTGGGCCAGTGTGGTGGACTATTGGCCTAATCCCTCTCATTCTGAGAGGAGACTCGAGCTCAGCAGTGAGCCGAATATGGGTTGATGACGACTATTACTGTTCCACATGACGAAAATCTAGTTAAAAAAGCCGAAAAAGAAAAAGTATCAATATACTTGGGCCTTGCTCACGAGATTACCGCCATGTGGAATGTTGAGTCAACTGTTATTGTTCCGATAGTTTCAGTTTAGTTAATGGTCTTATAGCGAAAAACTTCGATCAACATCTTAAGAAGCTTTCACTTAACTGTTGGATCAAGGAGTCGGATACAGAAGGCAGTGATTCTTGAGACGGCGCGTATTGTGAGGAGGACCTCACTCTGGAGCCCTGACCACCAGTTGCTTGGGCACTCAAATGTCAAATTATAAAAAACTCAAAATTAAAAAAAAAATTAATAGTGTTTTTGTATTGTATTTTGTATATTAACATTGTTAAAAAATAAAAAATGTAAATAAATAAATGAGAGTTAAAAAAGCGATCCTTAAGGATTTTGGATCGTGATGTTTGTAAGTCCCTGCAAAAGGCCTATGTCCTGCAGAGGACGTCCATCGGCTGAAATGATGATGATGATGATAACCTCCACAACTCCTGTGACTTTGCCGTGGTCCCTCGATGTGTCGGATCGCGTACATACATAGTTAATTGTTCCGTACAGGCATAAAGTAAAATAAAAAACGTATAACCATCCTGGAGGTTGACGGCCTCCGTAGCGCAGTGGTTTGCGCGGTGGATTCACAAAACGGAGGTCCTGGGTTCGATCCCCGGCTGGGCAGATTGAGATTTTCTTAATTTGTCCAGGTCTGGCTGGTGGGAGGCTTCGGCCGTAGCTAGTTACCACCCTACCGGCAAAGACGTACCGCCAAGCGATTTAGCGTTCCGGTACTATGCCGTGTAGAAACCGAAAGGGGTGTGGATTTTCATCCTCCTCCTAACAAGTTAGCCCGCTTCCATCTTAGACTGAATCATCACTTACCATCAGGTGAGATTGTAGTCAAGGGCTAACTTGTAAAGAATAAAAAAAAAAAAAAAAGGTATCAACGTATTAACCGGCTCGAAGGACCAAATTATGTTCCGAAAAAGACTTTGCTGGTAGACACTAACCTCAAAAATCCACGTAGTGCAGGGAGTAAAATAAACTACAATAAAAAATCGAATCTCTATCTAATATGGGTCTATAAACTTAGTACGTAAAGGTACACCATAGAACGGATGAGTTATTAAGTAAGTTAAAAGACATAGTTAAAGTTATGTGATCAAGCTTCTAATTTTAATAATTTTAACACAATTTCCGTAAAAGATCAAAGGTAAAAGGTAAAAGATTACATAAACGTCGTAACTCTACCACATAACTCCGTAGTCGTGATCGAGGTGCCGTAACCGTGTTGTCACTTCGCTTTCCGCTTATCTTTCGTTAAATAAACTTTCTATCTTTTTATTTTTATCTATGTTACTAATCTGAATACATATAATGTAT
The DNA here is from genome assembly GCF_947172395.1 of Bicyclus anynana. NCBI lineage: Eukaryota > Metazoa > Arthropoda > Insecta > Lepidoptera > Nymphalidae > Bicyclus > Bicyclus anynana. The sequence continues at coordinate 17,930,930 of NC_069085.1, forward strand.
TTACTTGTGAATTTATGTATAGATTTAAATAGATAAATCGCTTTGTGTATCCTGGTCCGAATGTATCTTTGTTTTCTTTTTGATGTCAAGTTAGCGCTTGACTGAATTTTCCCAGCTGGTCTTGGTCTTTATTATCAAATCAATTGACAAGACGTCATTTACCTACCTATAAGATATCCACCAGTAAGCACCCGGTAACATTTGTTACTTCTCAATTTCGTATATGTCAACTAGCATACGTCAAACTTTTAAGATGTAAAATAATTAAAAGAAAAGTGTTATCCCAATTAATTAAGCTGTTAAAGTCTCCGATAACTAGGTAAATTTAATGATTATGCTATTGTGTTGTGCCAAAATATAAAATACTAGCAGATGCCACGTGGTTTCACCCGCGATTCTCCCGTTCCCGTAGGAATACGAGGAAAAATATATAGCCTATAGCACTCGGGGATAGTGTAGCTTCCCAACAGTGAATGAATTTTTAAAATCGGTTCAGTAGTTCTAATGCAAATAAACAAACAATCAAATCTTTCCTCTTTATAATATTAGTATAGGAAATATTAATAAAAGGTCCAATTGAAATTTCATAAAAAAAGAAAATGCACAAATTAATAATCAATAGGTTATTCACCCCGTCACTAAAATAATGTAACGGTTTTTTATTTATACTGAGATGGTGATAACAAAAACAACAAGCTATTTTTGATAAGGACCGATACATAGGTAAGTATATCAAACTAGTCTAAGCAGCCCTTAAAATCTTTAGTTTAAAAAAATACTTAAGTTTTATAATAAGTGGTTGAGTTTAAATTCCCATTAAATTTTTTAAAGTTTTTTTGAAACTGTAATTCCTCTTTATTTTAAAATATTCCTTTCTCTTTGGTATTATTATTAGTAAATTATTTTAAATGTATGTAACTAAATAATAATTAAATATTATGGTACTAACCCTTGGTCCAGTAATGGCGGCCACAGCATGCGCCAACAGCAGAAAAGAATAAACACCCCTCATGCTGCACTCTCAAACGGTAGAGCGGCAGAGTACCATCACACAACACTGTCAGCCTGTCTGTCACAGCACGGCTTCCACGCACTGAATCCCAATTAACAAGAGTTCACTTCACTTTTCAAATTAAAAATAAATTCCAATCTTTTTTATTAAACAATTACCAACCAAACCAAACCAACAGTTCTTTTTTCAAATGTCAATACGAAAGTTTACGCGCGAATTTTTAACGAAATTCAAAGCAATAGATAATGCGTTTCGTTTTTATTTCTTTTAAGTTTAACGCACATGTAACTTTTTAATCGCAACTTTTTTTTTTAATAAGTGTGATATCGGGCAATGGCTTCACGCGAGGACAGTCCCAGCGGCATTACAATCGTCAGTGAACGTCGCTTCGTTTTACCACCCCTACTCCGGCCGCCCCTACTTATGTTTCGAAAGGTATCGAGATTCGTTAAAAATTTTACTCTGCAGATGTTAGTTGAAATGTTGCGTAAAATAATTACGGGCTATTCTGATTAAAATGTAGGTTTTTAGTGTCGCTGTAAAATCGATAACTTGAAGTTGCGGATTATTTCGTGTTTGAGGACGATAATAAAATGTTATTATCGGACTATGAAATAACGGTCACAAAGTATGATTGCGTTCCTATAGACTAAGGGCGGCCATGTTTCTAACATGTTTAGCTTTGCGTTTATCGTAAAAGTGATTAGAAGCGGTTTTAAGCGTCCTGCAATTTATCATCTTAGATATTTCGAATGAGCCACCGTACGGCTACTTTTATTAACTTAATTAAAATGAGAAAATATTAAAAAAAATCAAAGAATTTGACGCTTTAAAATAAAAATATTAAAATCAAGATTCTATAAAAATCGTTAAGGTTACATACACTTTGAGCAAAAAGGAAATAATTATAGATGCTAATTTTCAATTATAATTGATCAGATTAAACACCTTAAATATTGAAAGTAGCTAGTAATATCTATTAAAATACAACTAGTATCATATTTTATTACCATATGCTGCAGAGCACAAGCTTTCCCTCTCCCATAGGACAGGCGGATGTGGAGTTTTGACTAACCACGCCGCTGTAATGCGGGTTGGCGGGCTATTATTAATATTACATGGAGTGAACTAACGAGGTGAGAACATTGGCAACGCCATCTGTTAACCGAACCGTGGCGGTATCGGGTTCTCTTTAGCAATTCCTTGCGCAAGCTTGCCGTGTGACCCCACTATCAAAACTTAATGGAAGAGTCAAAGTCAAACTTCAATCCAGACTAAACAAAGTATAGTCAACAGATAAATATAGGTACAGTCGGGAAATTTACACAGCTCGAAGATGATCTTAATGCGGTACATATAACATAGGTATTATACTTACTGCCGCAATTTAATTGTCGTCGAAACCGATTTTTTTAATTGGCTTAATGTTGAAATTTCAGAAAATTCTTGAAACATGACAGAATATGAAGATATTCGACAAAAGCCTTCTCCGTAGACAACATACACCATAAACCAATGTATGAAAACAGGTCGTACACAATGATATTTTATACTAGAGATAGGGTACTAGCGCGAAACTAATGCGGACAATATGTGCATAATTTCATTTAGTCGCTCATTAAACAACGAAAGTTATTTAAACACATATTATAACCGTTTTCCCCCCAAAGGGCAGAAAACGATTATTTAGGTTTCAGCCGAAGCTTGATCCACTTACGAGATTACCCTCCAAATTTTGCCCGTTTGCAGTGTTCCTACCCTACATTTCATTGGGTAAATGAGATTTTGACATAACATCACGCCGTCATCCGCCGGCATGTCGCTTGACAGTTATCAATGTCAATCAGTACTCTCGTAAGCCGGCAAGGCATGAAATTTTAGTGGATCAAGCTTCGGCTGAAACCTAAATAATCGTTTTCTGCCCTTTGGGGGGAAAACGGTTATATTTAGGTGTTCGAGCCTTCAGCTTGATCCACTTACGAGATGTGTTTATATTCTGCCGGCGATGGCAAGGCGTACTGTGATGACCATTTTTTATGATAGTAAAAGAAATGATAATCATTATACATGTAAATTAATGATCAACGACGTTTAAATTATCAGTATATAAATCAGTATATTATCAGTGATTATCATAGAGACAAAATATTTTTCTCATCTCTGAAGTAATTAACTAGATATCAAATATTAAAATTATTGTCATTTAATTAATCACAGTTATTAATGTAGATTTCACCCAAAAGTAACACACATATTTTTATTAATTGATATTTTATTTAATGGTAAAAACAAAACCTATACAACCCATATATTCATTTAAATTGGTGTAAATATGCTGCACTTAATGCTGTAAAGTAGTAAAGTAAACCTCAAAACATCTGAGGAACTTCTTCAAGACAGCGTAGATATATTGACTACCCACTTTAAATTTCTATTGTATTTTATTAAATCTGTATTTACAGATGCTTTTAAAATTATCTGAGAAAGCTGAAAACGTGCTAATTTCAATAAGCTTCGCAGTTATACCGAAATGACTGCGAGCAGCTACTTTAATCTTTGTCTTCTGCTAGACATAATAAACAAACCAGATTCATTGACATGTCCAATAATTTCTTTACCCAAATATAACAAATTTGTAATATCAGTTTGTACTAATAGATATAGCCCTCTGACTACATAAAGTTAACCAAACCAATGTTTGATCTGTATTTTGTCAGAACCGTACTGTGTATAGTCAAAACATGACCTCTCCACTCAAGATAAAAACAAGGAGTCATGACATGCTACTTAAAATAAACTATCAGTTGAGTATATAAATAGACTCATAGGTGACCAACCATGTTAGAGGTTTTGGTTTTAAAATTGGTTTCAATGCTAGTCTAACTTTAGGTTGATCAAGTACCTAGGTAATTATCTACTCGATAATTTTTGGGTTTATAAACCTATTTGACTAAGGATTTCTAAAGATCAATAGTTCTGAGTACGAGTTCTGATTTATTTATTAAGTATTTGCAAAAATGAAGTCCTACCGAAGTAGGATCTAACTGTTAACCCATTCCAACATATCCAGGCTTGATTACACGTATTAATTGTGAATTTACGCCAAGCTGTTTCTAAAATATTCTGTCCTCTGTTGCCAAGGACCTTAATAGTACAGCAAGCACATACAATATGTTACTGAATGTGACCTGTTGGTACTCGCGAAAGAAATGTTAGATTGTTAATTGTAAATGGTTGGCTCTTGGTTCTCTGGTACAATGGAGACCTGGAGAAGAGGAATATCATAAACTTTCTCTCCTATCTGGAGCTACCAGAAGATAGGTTCTCAAGCAGTGATTAAGATGTCTCAAATTATAGGTACTACCGTTGAAGATGGAAATAAGCTAGGGCCACCACAGCCTTTAGTTTAAGTTTTTGCTGAAGACGTCGACGAATGGGCAATACTAGAAAAGCAATCATATTTTAGATTGGTTAGATCACTGCCCTTGTACTGGTAAACAAGTCTACTTCTGGTTTTTCCATCACCTTGAATGTTGTCTGAAGAGCTTCGTAACTTTAGAATTTAATCTTGCAATTCTAATAATCGGTATAGACCCGTCTTTAATCCCAGAAAAGTACCTGGCTTAGGTATATTTGAAGTTGGTTAGCTAAATCTAGAATTTACTGCTTAATGCAAAGAGGTATAGATTTATAGATTTGTTATCTTCTTGAAATATTGCATACAGTTTTTTTTCTATCTAAGGTCCTTTCTCACTCGCTCTCTCATAGAAAATCCAATACAATCCATAATATCTCTTTAAGCTTGTGTCAAACATGTTGCCGTTCATTTTAGAAACTGTTTATGAATATTAAGTTTCTTATAGTTCTCTACTGAATCCTACTGCATCTGATGTTATAAAATTTCAAGTAGATGGTCTTCTCTAATACGTATGCAGATATATTGTATAATGTATACTGAATGAGGCGAGGAGCATGCATAATTTATAAATATTATACACTGCTATAACAGTTGCAAGCCACCATGCCCAGCAGCGAAATTTCTTCATGAGTAAGTAGCATTTCTTGACTGTTCTTTTGTACTGTCTTTGGCGACATACAGGCGATTTTCCTATTTGTGTTGACATGAGATTGAATTTTCGATAGTTTATATAGATACCACCCAATATTGGGTAGCTGTATCTACCACCTATATGATGAATAGAGGCAGTATGCTTGAATCGTTGTTAAAAAGAATATCATCTATAAGTAAAGTAACTAAGTATAAGTAGGATGAAATCTGAATTACTTAGCTAAATATATATCCATTAACAAATCTATACAGAGTTATCATTCTACAAAGTAGACATTTTTCAAAAGTTTAAGAACAGAAACCGTCTATAAGGCAGGGAAAGATGTGGCTTGTGATACCTTTGCCTGTACGTTCAAGATATATAAAGCGACGGAATAATTGTATCAGCAAATCAAATAAGCTTTTGTGGGCAAGAGTAATTAATTAATACGGCCATATTTTCCCCTTGAAGGAGAAGGAAATATTTATTCGTTCCTAACTCTCTTAATTTCCCCACAATATATGTATTATATGAAAAAATTTCCATAGATTAATTTTAAATCTATCATATATGACAGATTGACAAACTTAGAGAAGAAATGCAAACAAAGTGTAATTTTAGATACAGGCACACTTAATTAAGTGCATGAATATTTTGAGCCCTAAGATCTTTTCTGACTTCGAATATAATTTATTTATTTTTCCTTCTCATATTTAGTTCGTGGACATTTTCTCGAGCCATAGCTTCTATGGAGTGACCTGTTTTAATTGGGTCTGGTACCGGTAATCGAACCCGAGCCTTTATGTGTGAGCCAAGTATCTAGCCAATAATGACTAACCCATACCGGAAAATATTTATTTATTACATCTTGCATTTTAATATGATAAAGCCAGTTGACTTTCGGTGGCTAAATGGGTGTTGTACAGTGAAATACATTGCAAAAGATTGTGGAATCTCTTATTTGAGGCGTATATAGGTCTCAGGCATTGTATGATTGCCACCCTTTTTGTATCTAAAGTGCAGTCATGTATCACGAGTATCTGAAGTGCAACATTTACTGTCACTGTCACTGCATTATGAAGTGATTGTCTGGGAACGCGGGGTCATCTTTGCTAATGCACTATTTAGTATTATCTTCAGTCAAGTGAAGACTGGACTGTTGTTGTATATTCGAATATTCGCGAAGCTTCTGAGAATGATATCCTTGCTTGGCTAGGAATTTTTACTGCATGTCCCATTTTGCTTTAAGATAAAGTATTTATCAAAATAAGAAGATTAGCTTCCTGGTCTTGCTTGTCTTGCTAAGATAATCTTCTAACTGAACGGGAGCAATCCAACAACATTCAGTATTTATATACTCTAATACCATTGTATGATGCTTGGTTCTAAGATTTTATTACGTTGCTCCAATAAACTTTCTGTGCAAAGTAAATTTTTCTTCCGATACAGTCAAGACGAGGCAACTTCGTCCATAAGGAAGGCCATCAACTGGATCTCTTAATATATACAAAGCCTCTCAAAATAGAGGAAGGGCAGTAAGGACAAAGAACATCCGTTTTAAAGAACCTATTATCGTATGCATCGATCAGAAAGATTTGTTTCATTGTTGAAAGTAGGAAATAAATCAGGACTCACAGCAGTAGTTAAATAATTATGTTAGCTTCAAATGATAAGTATGCATTTGCGTTCTCTAAGCCCATGTGAGCTTTAGACACTATAAACATGCGGTAGATGGAGAGTAGGTATAGTGAAACGCAGTAAACGCGTAATTTTCATATTCCACTGAAATCTTTTCTTCGAACACATCCAGGTTTGATGTGTTACCAAGGAGCTTCAATATTGATAATACAAATTCATCAAGCATTTATAACTTTCTTAAAGACTCCCAATCAACTTGAGTTATGTATTCCATGATCTATAAAGATCGTCATTAAGCTGATTACTGACGTTCAGGGACCCTGGTAATTGAAGAGTACCCAAATACGCGCCTTAGACTTCAGGCGCGCAGCCGACTAGGCAGCTGTCAGAGGTCACTTAAAGGACAAGCAAATAGCTGACAAATAGGCATCGTAAACGCCGGCCGTCTCAGCCAAAGCATCGACGGTCAACTCAGATGACGTCTCAGTTAGCGAATCAGCCGTGCAGCCGACATTCCAGGCGACGCGTTGGTCAACATCCCAGACGACGCGTCAGCCGATATTTTAGACAACGTCTCAATCAGCGAATCAGCCGACATCTCAAACGACACGTCAGCCGACATCTCAGATGAAGTCCCATTAAACGACACCTCAGCCTCAGTCTGTGCGGCCGACGTCTGCACAGCCGACGTCTCAGCCGACGTCTGTACAGCCGACGTCTCAGCCGACGTCTGTACAGCCGACGTCTGTACACCCGACGTCTCAGCCGACGTCACAGCCGACGTCTGAGCAGCCGACGTCTCAGCCGACGTCTCAGCCGACGTCTGAGCAGCCGACGTCTCAGCCGACATCTCGGCTGACGTCTCAGCCGACGTCTGAGCAGCCGACGTCTCAGCTGACGTCTGCGCAGCCGACATCTCGGCCGACGTCTCAGCCGACGTCTGAGCAGCTGACGTCTGCGCAGCCGACATCTCGGCCGACGTCTCAGCCGTAGTCTGAGCAGCCGACGTCTCAGCCGACGTCTCAGACGACGTCCCAGGTGGGACGTCTTTTGCTCATCATTCAGTAGGACTATACAGCGAGTCTGCCGTCCGAAGAGCGGGCATTCGCTAAGATGAAAAAGAGAAAAACTCTCATTCAGTATAGATCTACATAGCAAGTCTGCCGTCCGAAGAGCGGGCATTCGCTGAGATGAAAAAGCTTGTCGGGAGTCACGTGGACACTCGACAGCGAACAATACACATCGGTCGTACAAGATGGCTACGATTTTTTCGTTACTGTCTTCATTTGGTAACTAGGTCTATCCAGCGAGTCTACCGTCCGGAGAGCGGGTATTCGCTTAGAATTGAGAATAATCTCTCATCTAACTAGACCGTTGACAAAAATATTCTCCAACAAATTTCACTGTGCACTATCACTATTTATTAATATTCACATTTAACACTGCTCACTTAACAAAATTTGAAGACGTACTGATTGACATTGATAACTGTCAAGCGACATGCCGGCGGATGACGGCGTGATGTTATGTCAAAATCTCATTTACCCAATGAAATGTAGGGTAGGAACACTGCAAACGGGCAAAATTTGGAGGGTAATCTCGTAAGTGGATCAAGCTGAAGGCTCGAACACCTAAATATTGACTACAATGTTTAGTTGTGTGTTTATGAAGTGCAAGTTGACGGCCTCCGTAGCGCAGTGGTATGCGCGGTGGATTTACAAAACGGAGGTCCTGGGTTCCAATATCAGGTGATATTGTTGTCAAGGTCTAACTTGTAAAGAATAAAAAAATAAAAAACTAATACTATTCTTGGACCAAGGCGCGTTTGGAACCCTCGTAATTTTAAATTTTACGTATTTTTTTTTAATTTTAAATTTTCGACTATTATTAACACCATTAGATTAAAATAAATTATAACATATTCCTTACCTTTCAAAAGTGCTTGTAAACTAAGCCTAATTGAAATAAATTTGAATTTTATAAACTAATGATTTTAAATTAATTTGAATTTAAATTTTATTATTTTAAATTAATTTGAATTTAAATTTTATTATTTTAAATTAATTTGATTTTTATATACTAATGCATATAAGCGCACATACACAATTTTGTGTTAACTTATAACACAAAATTGTGTATGTGCGCTTAGTGCAGTAGCTAAATTCGGATCACTTTTTGCGGTGAACTTGTAGGCACGTAACATATATATAGTATGAAATAATCATTGGTCGTACAGATCTAAAATGAAGTGTAATAGATATAGATAGAATCAATTCTAGTTTACGATAATTTAAGGTTCGGATTACTGTGGAGACTGAATATTTTCTATAGAGTCAGATTTTGGCCGTTGTCGTCTAACAAATTCTATTCTACGTGATTCGTTTATTTCAGACGTATGCTATACTTGAATTTATTTAAACTAACGATATGTCAGCAAAAAAATCTAATAATAGTATTACACATCAAAACTACACACATTATATTACAGATATGAATATAATATTGCTGTTCTAGTATAAAACAACAAAGACCTGTCTGTTTTTGCTAATGCTTACAATATAAATAGTGTGAATATGTTAAGGGACTTTTATGGAAGATTGTATAGAAAGTAAAAGTAATATTGTTACGATATAGGCCATAACATCTGGGAACCGAACCGTGGCATGTATCGGATTCCCTTTCGCAAAGCTTGCGCAAGCCCGCTGCGTGGCCTCATTCCAATTAATGGAAATCTTATGGTAAAATCATTAATCAGCCTCAAATATCTGCTGAATCGTGGCGTGAACAATGGACTAGGATGTTAGCTCACGGCGAAATGAATAGCGTACCTTGCCCATGGGGTGACCATTTGTGTGGATATGAATGGACTGTTCCTGTATTTTCCTCTATTTTCATTAATATCTGTTTTATGACTCATTGTTGTTGTAACTCTAGTGGTTCGGAAGTCAGATTCTATTGAAAAGAAATAAAGGAAAAACAAAATTTGCTTTTTATTTAAAAAAAAACTTATATTTTATCATAATTAGTTACATCATGTATCATAATTAGTTACATCATGTGTGAAGATAAAATTGAACCGATGTACTCGTAAGCCGTCGTTGAATAATTCATTAAGTGTGTAATGAGTACCTAAATGCAAAAACAAAATAATGTGCTATACTTAGACAAATGATTAAACTTGCTATTTGTCAGTATCAAGATGGTCTTGGAGAACCCTAAAAAAGAATTTGAATGCAGATAATAAATAAGAGCTGTGCCTAGTGGATATGACCTCTGCCTCCGATTCCGGAGGGCATTGGTTCGAATTCGATCCGGGACATGCACCTCCAACTTTTCAGTTGTTTGCATTCTAAGAAATTAAATATCACGTGTCTCAGACGGTGAAGGAATACATCGTGAGGAAACCTGCACACCAGTGAATTAAGAAAATTCTCTGCGTGAGTGAAGTCCGCCAATCCGCATTGGGCCAGCATGGTGGACTATTGGCCTAACCCCTCTCATTCTGAAAGGAGACTCGAGCTCAGCAGTGAGCCGAATATGGGTTGATAATGATGAATAAATAGGTAAGGTAGGCTTAGCTCCTACATATATGTAAGCGCTTGATATTTTGCTTGATATGTTATGCTGCTGTATTCCATAATTACGTTACAATCTTGGAAAGGGTGGTATATGTTATTATTGAATCAATATTTCTAATAATGCGACATTGTCATGGCATTTAACGCCTTAGACTGGTCACCATATTAAGAATACAATGTCTAATTACAGTGCAACGGTCGTTTAGCAGTGTTTATAAGTGTAAGCAATGTTGCAAGTGTTATCTTGTTCATCGCTGAATGTGCATACTACACGACATGTGCGTACCGCTTTACATTTTACTTTTGCAATGGGAATTTACAGCCATAGACAAAAGCTCAAAGTCAAAAGTCAACTTGAAACGCGGGAAAAACGAAAAGGTTCTCGATTGTATTTAGAAACATAAACAAGAGTAGAAACGTAATACAACAATTAATTAATTTTATTATTTTAGCATAAAAATGTGTAAATTTTGTGTTAAATTACACATTACATCAATTTTATGGATACGTGATTTAATTTAGACGTGCACGTTAGACCGTTGTAACGGAGCAAACTGAAAATCAGCGCTGTGCACTATGCACAGCAGAAGGCTGAGTTTGCGACCAGTTGCCATGTTGCTAGGTAGGCGAGTAATAATAATGAGTTTCTTTTCTTTTTGTTTAATTTATGCATTATAGCTTAAGCACAATCATTAAAATTAAATAGAGTTTAGTAATAGAGCCTAGTAATAAGTATGGTAATAAAGATTATTTATTATTATTATTATTATTATTAATTTTAATCTCTTCAAACATTTCTTGTTGTTTTACCTAAATTTTTTTTTTCATCTTCATTCCTCATCACTATATCATCATCCAGTAGACTACGAGATCTGATCGAAATTTAAAAAAGAATCGCTATGTATCGATAGGTATGTATATTAATATCGCATTCAGTTATAGTTAAAGAATACTAGCGGAACCGGTCAAGCTTTGCTTTGACTTATGTGCACTTCTTCCCTTACACCACCCTAGTCCTACCCCTTCCTTACCCCTAATCTACCGCTACCCTACCCCTACCCTACCTCTAAATGAACCGCTCGACCGTTTTTGTGCAAACTTTACATAAACTATCTATTAAATAGTCCAAACAAAGCCTAAACATTTGCTTTGAATATGTGAGCTCGTTTTTAGGGTTCCAACCGTACATAGTACAAAAACGGAACCTTACTGAGGTAAAAAATTACAACGAAAAGTTAAGAAATAGATTCGCCATATTTTTTGACGGCCTCCGTGGCGCAGTGGTATGTGCGGTGGATTATAAAAGGGAGGGCCTGGGTTCGATCCCCGGCTGGGCCGATTGAGATTTTCTTAATTGGTCCAGGTCTGGCTGGTGGGAGGCTTCGGCCGTGGCTAGTTACCACCCTACCGACAAAGATGTACCGCCAAGCGATTTAGCATTCCGGTGCGATGTCGTGTAGAAACCGAAAAGGGGTGTGGTTTTTCATCCTCCTCCTAACAAGTTAGTCCGCTTCCATCTTAGACTGCATCATCACTTACCATCAGGTGCGATTGTAGTCAAGGGCTAACTTGTAAAGAATAAAAAAAAAAAAATATGACCAATATTCCCATTCCCCTCCAACAGTCGGGAAAGAAGATAATAAGTTCGAATCCTTTATCGTTGATCTATTATGGTAATTGAGCAATCTTTGTTGTGGTGTCTATGATAGGCGCATGATTCATCTGATTCGATTTCTTTACGATTTTATTAAGTACATTTATCCACTTTTGATCAGCAATAAAATTTGCGGTGGCTACTGCGTAACGTGAATATTAAAATTGGATTAAATTTATGAAATGTATTACGGAGTGCACGAATTACAAAAGTTACCAATATGATATACAAATTGATTCGCCACACTGACCTTAATTATTATTTCAAGTTAAATAAAATTTAATAATCATTATGGGGTAACATAAAGTAAAAAACAATATTACTTAAAAATAATGGTAGGTAAATAATTAAAAAAAAAATTACATTACTCTATGGCATCCCCACAACTTAACTTAAATTAACTGTAATTTAAAAAAAAATTAAAAGTTGTCGTGGCTAGTTACCACCCTACCGATAAAGACGAACAGCCAAGCGATTCAGCGTTCCGGTACGATGTCGTATAGAAACCGAAAGGGGGTGTGGATTTTCATCCTCCTCCTAACAAGTTAGCCCGCTACCATCTTACCTAGATTGCATTATCACTTACCATCAGGTGAGATTGTAGTCAAGGGCTAACTTGAAAAAAATAAAAAAGTATCTCTATTGCACTTAATTTAGTAAAATATTCGTCGGAGAGTAAAATAAATGGCCACTCACAAATAACGTTTGTATTAAGTAAAACAATTTACAAAATACCCGCTCACAAACTAAAAATGATGTTTCTTTGGTTCATATTTTCTACACTAAATTTTTTTTTTCTTTACAAGTTAGCCCTTGACCACAAATTAATCTCACCTGATGGTAAGTGATGATGGAAGTGGACTAACTTGTTAGGAGTAGGGATGAAAATCCACACCCCTTTTGTTTTCTACGAGACATCGTACCGGTAAGCTAAATCGCTTGGCGGTACTTGTCGGTAGGGTAGTAACTAGCCATCAGCCCCGCCAAGGATTGAACCCAGGACCTCCGTCTTGTAAATCCACCACGCATACAACTACGCCACGGAGGCTATGAAATTAGTGAAGAAAATAATGACCAAGCGTGACCAAATAATCACACACCGCGTCTAATTTGCAATATTTATTACTATTCCATTGTATGTGATGTCATTAATCGTGAGCCATTTCCTCGAGTGATGGAGCGACGTGTTGCATCAGTTGTCAAGTGATCACCGTTCACAGATGATTGCTCTTACCCAACGTAACAGATGGTACGCATAATTTTCCCATAGATTATACGAAAAATGATTAATCTGTAAAGAAAATTAAGTCGTGAATATATGTGGTAGCATTCATAACTTTCTAATTAGGAAACTTGTTATAATTAACCTGGCATATTAAGAAATACGTAACAACGCCATGATTATTCTTACTTTAAGCATTGCTCATCTTCATCACAACTCGAGCAGCCAGTCGACAAAACTAAACGTTTTGAATTGCCGTTTCTAATAAGAACAGCGAATGTGGTATGATGGTGGAATGCCCTTTCGGCTTCTGTGTTTCCGTACGAGTATTTATGCTAAAATCAAGACGCTTGAGGCACCGGGCGACGGGGTATCAGCGGGCCCGTCGCGCCCGCTGATACCTATAATCTTGTATTGTGCCGGTGTCCCAAAACTTCATGAAGTTTGCATTGTACTGGGGTGTGCTTCCGCTATTTTATAATTGTCAATGTAATATTCCTATAACACGTTTTATTGGAATTTTTAACTTTATTGGTATGCCAAAAATAAAATGTCACTAAAAGCAAAGTTTCAATAAAAACCAACCAACCAAGTCACAGCTCTGTAACTTTACAGAGTGCCTAGTGGGAGTTTTCAATGTTTTCATGTGACGATTACGTAAACGTAAACGCGAAATTCTTAGGAATTGAAACAGATGTGCAGTAGTGTCATTAGACGGCGCTGTTTTAATTCATTAGAAATTCGCGTTTAAGGTTACACGATCGTCGAGTACGAAAACATTGAAAACTATGACATGATAGTACAGTCCCCACAATCTGAGTTATTTATTATACAAAATGTAAGATCTCCATAGGCCGCTTATTATGTTAACGAGAGATCGCGTAACACCAATCATCTTCGCAGATTGTGATGTAACTCTAACGGAAAACCATCAGCGATGCAATAACTATCTAATTTCACAATTAACAATAAAGTTTGTATCGATGTATCGAATTTTAGTCGACGGAAATGAAATGCCATAACATACGAGAACTAAACTTTGGGACAATAAAATATTAAGCTTTTGTTTTTGAAGTCGGCTAAAAAGGTTAAGTAGAAAGGGAAATCTTCCTTCTAGTACAAACATATAGTTTTGTTTGTACTATAAACCTGCATAAACAGTTTATAGTACAAACGATGTCGCGGGTGTCTCCTTAGTAATATAAATAAACTAGCTGACGCCGCACGGTTTCACTCGTCGTTATTAACCCCTGTTCGGCTCACTGTTGAGCTCAAGTCTCCTCTCAGAATGTGAGGGGTTAGGCCAATAGTCCACCACGCGGGCCCAACGGATTGGCAGACTTCACACACGCAGAGAATTAAGAAAATTCTCTGGTATGCAGGTTTCCTCGCGATGTTTTTTCTTTACCGTTTGGGACACATGATATTTAATTTCTTAAAATGCACACAACTGAAAAGTTGTGCATACCCCGGACCGGATTCGAATCCACACCCTCCGGAATCGGAGGCAGAGGTCATATCCACAGGGCTGTCACGGCTCCGGTTTCACGGAATACAGGGATAATATATTATAGCCTATATTCCTCGATAAATGGGCTATCTAACACTGAAATAATTTTTCATATCAGACCAGTTCCTGAGTTCAATCAAACAAAGAAACAAACAAACTCTTCAGATTTATAATATATAGATGTGTTTATTTCTTTAAGCATAGTTAGCTTTATTTTTACAGATAGTGTATTATTAATAATTGCATTATATGTAACTACACATAATGCAAGTTATTACAGTAGCGACGTCAAGGGCATTAAAATCTCGAATTTATTAGCTATAGTCGCTAGACAAAAGTCTCCCAACAAAACATCATTTTAATTAATATTTGCAAAGAAGAAGCTCTTCATAACGCAAGCTATAGTGATTTCAGATTATTGCGCAAATTCTCACAGAGTACAATACGACACGCACGTCAGTCAGTATGAAATACGTCTTCGGTTGCCACATCATCAGGTGTTAGCTGCAAAGTGCCTCTTCATAACAATCTAGCACTTGACGGATGGCTTGAAATCTTGCGCCGGTCACGGCCACATCAGCGAATTAGTCTACAGGGTGATTAGATTAAAAAAAATGGGAAAGATACTTGGATGGTCGAGGATCTAAATTTACTATAGCATATCATACTCTATAGTTGCATACCATACTTACTTAAGGCACAGAATACACAAATTACCTATGGACTATGGTACATACCATGAGCTGACAAAGCAGACTGTCGTTAAAATGAGAAAGGAATCCCAGGATCTCGGTCTGAAATGAAATGAAAATTTATCGTTTTACCAAGATTATACATTTAACTGACTGGGCAGGAACCTTCTATTAATTACCAGACCTGTATCAGAGGGCCCCGCTCTTATTATAATAATTTATAAGTTAAATAACGTAATACAGAATTTTCTTACAATTCTTACATGCAAATAAATATGAAAAATATGAAAATGGAATCTATATCTAGTGTAATAATCCTGTTTATTATTTTGTCTTAACTAAATCAGAATTTATTTAACAACTTTCAATAGATCTTCGGTTTTTATCATAGGTAGGGATCGGTGTTTGTTGATTTTATGTAATTAGTTATTTCATTTGAAGGTGTTAACGTAAGTTTAAACCTTCCCTGAAAAATATGCAATTACATAATGAAAACAACATGCAAATCAAATAAATATTTATTGAAAATCGGTTCGGCTGCATCAAGACAGAAATGGAACACCCTGTATCTAATTTTTTTCTGTCGTCCATAGAGAAGATTTTGAACATTGAAATTCCAATATGATGTACAAACACTGGGCTACTATTGCATTAAGTAATTGTATGTATTGTACTCATATATGTTCACTCTCACAAGTCATACAAATTAATGAACAAGCAATGAAAATAATTATTCGCTTGCTTTTCACATAACTTTTTATAGGACTCTCAAATAACAAAGTTATTTCTGTCATTAACAACCCATAATCAGCTCAATATTGAGCACGAATCTCCTCTAAGAATGAGTGGGGTTAGACCTTAATCCACCACACTGGCCCAATGCGGATTGGCAGACTTCACACACGCAGAAATTTAAGAAAATTCTCAGGTATCCAGTTTTCTTCACAATGTTTTTCCTTCACCGTTTGAGTCATGTGATATTTAATTTCTTAAAATGATCATCATCATTATCAACCCATATTCAGCTCACTACTGAGCTCGAGTTTTCTCTCAGAGAGGGGTTAGGCCAATAGTCCACCACGCTGGCCCAATGCGGATTGGCAGACTTCACACACGTAAAGAATTAAGAAATTTCTCGCGTATACAGGGTTCTTCACGATGTTTTCCTTCACCGTTTGAGAAGTGATATTTAATTTTTTAAAATGCTTAAAAAATTAACATACTTAACTGAAAAGTTGCGTGCCTCGGACCAGATACGAACCTACGCTCTCCGAATCGAAAGCAGAGGTCGTATCCACTGGGCTATCACGTCTCTTACACACCCTTTGTCACAGTGTGAATAGTATGAATTTTCCCATTAACGAGATTACATTACTTAAATGAACATTCGGACAAGACAACCGCAGACCCCTGTCAGCTGGCGTATTCACTATTTTGGTCTTTATTATCAAAGTATTAAAATAAACATCAAATCTATTGATACAATGTAATTTACCTACTGTGTGATATCCACCAGTAAGTACCGGATGACATTGTATACTTAGTAGTAACTTTTAGTAATAAGGCTATTGTTTAATTTTTTTAGGCAATAGTATTGCGTAATTTTCTTAAAATAAAGATTATTTTTTTTTTTTTTATTTTTACATGGAATCTCAATTTCGTTTATGTTAGCATACGTCAAAGATAGTGAATAAGCCTGCAGGTCAATCGGTAGATAGTTGGTAGACAATAAATAAAGCAATGCAGCGAAACGGTTAAGTGCTGATGTACTAAATACTTTAGCTCATTGTCAGTACTAAAGAATGACTCGCGGCCGTCGTGTGGTTTACTTTTTTCACAATGCATCCCATCTCGCATTGTCGTAATTATAATTAGCGCCAGTTAGTTGCTAAAGACGAGAGCGGCGTGTTGCAACTGCGTATTGAGTTGCACTTACCGATGATTGGGCAACAGAAGTGGAGTGCAGAATGCTTTTAAATAGAGTAGGTACAATTACTAAAAAATGAATATTTTTCTATAATCCTGATTTCTAATGAATCCTTGGGATAACAGATGCATCTATGTATTACACGACACTGAGCAACAGATACTCTTGGAGTCTGTGGTGGAAGTCCTGGGTTTGATTTCTGACTCGATGAAAGTTGAAACAATTACTAATATCAAAGCCTCAATTTAAATAAACTCCGCGATTAGAGGGGTCGATCAAGCTATTAGTTTAGTTAGAGGGGAAATAGAAAAAGTAGAAAAAAAGGCTTATTTTTTTGAAAAAGCAGCATAAATAAAAATAAAAGCAAATCAACTTAATATTAGAGTGTATCATTATTAGGCAATAATTGTACTCCCATAGGAACTGAAACTACGCGGGTGAAACAATGGGCCACATTAAGAGTGTGCAATATGTAATTTGGTCCAGGCCTGGCTGATGGCTGGCGTCAGCCGTGGCTAGTTACCACCCTATCGACAAAGTTGTACCGCCAAGCGATTTAGCGTTCCGGTGCGATGTCGTGTAGAAACCGAAAGGGGTGTGGATTTTCATCCTCCTCCTAACAAGTTAGCCCGCTTCCATCTTAGATTTCATCATCACTTACCATCAGGTGAGATTGTAGTCAAGGGCTAACTTGTAATGAATAAGAAAAATTGTATTTGCTACTAATAAACTTTCTATTTTATTTAAAAATATAATAATAATAAAGGTAATTCGGTCAACAACCTTAGAAAAATTAGATGTCCAATTAATGAAGTAATATAATATATTATTTATATGCTAATAATTCGAAAGCAATGTTTTGCTGTTAAAATCATACATAATATATGCAAATTGATATAATTCCTTATACCTATGCAAAATAAAAGCGTTTTATAGGCTTTCAAATTAATATGTTATGAAATACCTACTCAGATTATAAGTTTCCTACCTCGGTGGTCTTGTGGTAAGCCATGTGGTTCAGATCTCCAGTTCGTCGTCGAATCTTCGAGTCCTGGGTCGAAAAGATTTTTCTTTCTAAGAAATTTTCAAAAAAAAAATCTCGGACTGGAGTTTAGAAATCTGGACACACTATTTACTCAATATTTCGTTGGAAATATTATAAAACATACTCTTAATACTAAAGAAAAAGGGTCTGGAACCTTGAAAGCGACCACAATTTCTTAACACCATACATTTACATAGCTCAGTGCGTCACGACGCTGAAGTGGCAATGGGTAGGTTATTCTTCGAATAACCGATGGACGTTGGGGTCCCAAGATGCTGGAATGGCGACCCCGCACCGGAAAGCGCAGTATTGGTCAATCCCCCACTAGGTGGACCGAAGACATCATGCGGGTTACAGGGAATCGCTGGTTGCTGGCGGCTCGAGACCATTGTGTTTGGAAGTCCATGCCAGAGGCCTATGTCCAGCAGTGGACGGCCATCGGCTGATAATGATGATGATACTATTAGCATACATACCTTCTTACTTAATAAAGCATGAGATGACAAAACTTTTAGAATTTTACAAAACTAAATACATTACAATAAACTTATTGTGTGCATTTAAAAAATTTATCAAATACTGCAATCAGTAGGATAGAAAACATTACATAATAGTACAAGTAGTAATTTTCTACTACATTATTTACTTTACTGCCGCGCAAGTAGGTCAAAAAAGCGCCGTGAAGGCCGCGAAGACTTCCTTGTGAAAAGCCCACATAATAGACTAGGTACCCGCGCACAACGCTTACGCATCGGTTGAATAACGGCGGAGCTATCCGTTACTTATTGTGAGATAATCTCGCAGATACGCTCTATTACTTGTGCGGTTTGCTAACACTGACATAAGATATGGGGTTTTGTATATATTAAACATAATGCCACAAAGTTTCCTTTTTCACAACCTTTGACTAAGCAGGCATAGAAAATTATTTATAATCGTGTCCAAGATTAGGTTAGTAAGGTATCATCATCATCAGTTATCAGGTTTACAGGCTTAATAGGCAACTGCGGGACTAGGTCTTCTTCCATAAAGGAGGCTTTTTGGATAGTTAGACCGCCACACTCCGATGTTTATCGTGTATAGATAATTAGAGGGTGATAATTTTTAACTTATAAATGATCAGATGTAATCAAATCATCGTCAATAACAGAGAAACATTTCATATGATATGCTAGTGTCACAGGCATAAGTACTCAGATCGAATCAATAATGTTGCATGGCTGCAGATATAATGCATTTGATTTCCCAAAGGAGCGCTTTTAGCGTAGTAACATTAAAAATTAGTTTGTAGCTTACCCAGATCTAGATAACGCAAATATAATGCATTTTGATCTAAAATAAGCTTGACATACTTAACATACTACTTTTGTCATCACCAGTTATTCACACCACGCTTCTTATGCCACACACGGCAAACGCTTTTACAAACACGACAAAAACGACGACCTCTCTGGCGCAGTTGGTATGGTTTGGCGATTTCCAACACGGGCCAGTTTAGGATGTTTTAAAATTTCTAATTTGGTTCAGTTTTGGTCTGGTGGTAGTCATTAGGCCGTGGCTAGTTACCACCCTCCGTCAAAGACGTTCCAGTACGATGTCGCATAGAAACCGTGGGAGCTACAGATAGAATAAACTTGTCTGTCTGCCTCTTTAAAATAAGTCCGCTTCTATCTTAGACATCATCACAAAATTAACATTAGATGTGATAGCAGTCAAGGGCTAACTTGACAAAAAAAAAGAAAGAAAAAACAAAGTCAATTGCATTTGAAAGAATTTTAATACCCATTAAGTACATTTAATCAAAACAATACCAATTTACACTTTACATTGTATAATTTAATTAATGATAGGTACATTCGATATAACAACCCTTTGTCTAGATCTACTTAGTTGTAACTACTTAATGGAAAATAAATACACACTACTTAACTAAACATTACTGAACGAATACTTTTGTATAGTAAAAGTTGATGGACCAAGCAAATATATATCATCTCCTATAAACCTTGAAACACTTACCACGTCCAACGAATTTCCGTTTTCGCTCATTTACCAGTAACTCTATTACAATTATTATAGAAGTACATGTTAATTAACAGCGATCTTATAAGTGGCAATGCAGTCTAAGATGGGAATGCTGTTCTCGTGAGCTTCGTCTCAGTCT